>NW_015113186.1:489416-494148 GCF_001443285.1 Poecilia latipinna | reverse complement strand
AATGTTGTTTCAATCATTCTGTGCTATCTGGGTACATTTCTATGGAGTTATTCTGACAAAATTAGGCTGAATACCACATAATAAAAATTTCAAAACTATTTTTTTTAAACTACTTTGATGTTACACATAATATATATTTGTAACCAGCTGCTCTCTGTGTTGTTCCGTTCCGTAATAGTTACATGCATTACAGAATGTTGAGAGATTTGAGAAAACACGCTATTAATCTGTGTGTTACGAATTATAAACTGACCACATTAACATGAACTGTAAGGGTTCCTCAGCGCTGTACTGATGTTCTGAACTGACGAAGCCTTTAGATGGGAGGAGAAACGTCTTCAAAACAAGATAAGTCCAGTTTTCTATATTTATAACTCTCAAGGGAAGGTTACATGTCTTGGATAACTGAGACTCTACATCAACGTAGGAAAGGACCTTGGTTTGAGCGCCTTGATTAATTTAGGGTTTTTCAATGGCTTAGGTTTTAATTTAATCAAGGTCACAGACCTGACATTCTCCTCCAGGAGTTTCTACTAGAGACCACTGTGGGAAGGAGGATTCAAGACTTCAGGCTTCAGCTGATGGTTTGGTATTAGCTTTCTTTCCACAGCAAGCAGACTTACATCGTGCAGATAATGATTGAAGAAAAAATAGATATTTGCAAAAGCCAAACATCTGTAGAAAAATGATTCCAAATCTTCATAGTCATAAACCTGAACTTCTGTCAAAAGTTCAGTACCACTACTTGAGAGGAGCTTTTACTCCTGGCTTCATACCACAAGTTCCTCCAACAGGAAAGACCACCATGGAATCAATCACAATGCGAAACTATAACAATTAAAAATTTACATATTAACCTGACTTCTGTTTGACTTCCTGGATGACTCAAAGTGCTAATTCAATATCTTTGGAAACCATTTTTAGGAAGGTTCCTGGTCTATGTTTTCTCCTTGTGGTTCTCATTACTGTTTACTGGAGTCCCAAAGACTGACTTGATGATATTTGAGTTGTTTTAACTTAGTTCATGTTTTAGGCATATATCAGGTATAAATGTGCCTACTAAAAAAAAACAAAAAAAAAACAAAGATGTGATTAATTACAGTTGATTTCATGTTTTATTGAGCAGGGTTAACTTGGCTTAACATTAAAATTTGTATGATATGGAAAATGTAAAGAAAAACTCAATGGAAGGAATCTGTAAGGGTTTATTGTTGTAACTGTAAAATTTACAGCAAGAGATAATAATGTATGTGTGATGATGGTTTTAAAAGTCGTTAAAACAGAAGGATGAAACAAGCTGCAGTGAGTCTGCAGATGGGACAGAATAAAGATAAAGACCCAGTTAGAGTGAACGCTGTGTTGATTAAGGAGGAGGCCAATTTTCTGGATTTTCTTTTATGCATGAACTGTCAAAGATGATGTTCCTTGCCTTTTGCTGGTATATTAAGCTGGAGGAAGCAGCAGTAAGATCCATGAACCTGCATGAAAATCAATGTGGGCAGCCCAAACACAAAATCAATGCAGCTGACTGGCTGGGCAGAAGTCTGGGATGGAGGAGGGAGGAGGAAGGAAGAGGGGCTGAGGAGTTCTCCAAAGTCTGCTCAAACGGGACTCTTAACCCAGCTGTAGGAGAGGGAAGAGAAGTCAAGGCAGCCCCAAAAGGAACAAAAAGAGATTACCTTATTAAAATAAAAAAAAAAAAAAAAAAAAAAAAACGTTAAAAGGGATTGAGTAACAACGGAGAATCATTCATCCGCAACACTCTGGATCTCTGAATACATGCCGTGGTTTTATCTTCATTCCTGTTTATTTCTTTAACAACAGACATTTATAAAGTGTTTACAATGTTTTATGTTTTCCAAATTTTTCTATGCTACAGTCAAAACAATATTCTGCCATTAAATCATTTACAACCGTTTTTAGGCGCGTTGGAGCTCAGCAGACTTCATCTATTTTAAACATGATCACACTGTGAAACTTCTTCCTGGAAAATTAAGATACAAATGCAGATTACAGTGCATTCTGGAATTTTGTTTTTACCAAAAGTCTTTTGTTGTGTGTGTAGTCCAGTCAATGTTTGCCAGTCATGGTTGGGCCTAACAAGTGTAATCATCCTCTCACCTGTTAATCGCTGGAAATAGGCACCAGCCCTCCTATGTTACAGAGCAGTATTAAGCAGGTAAAGAAAAATATAAATAATAAATACATTAATTAATTAATATAAATGTAATATCTTAAAAGTGAAATGGATTACATTTAGTAAAGGCAACCTTCATGGGTACAGAAAATACAGAATGTCTGAATGAAGCAAATAATTTATTTTCTTAACATAAAAAAGGAATATTTAAGTTTGAAGCTCGGGCTGACACTGCTTTGAAGCAAAGACGCTATTTATTCTGGACCAAAGTGACAGTTTGTGGCTTTACTGTAAGTCAGCTCGTCGATATTTATCTTAATATAATTATCTATCTTGCAGTTAATATCGGAACCATTTTGATAGGGACAGTGATTGAATCCAAATAAAAGTAAATCTTATCAAGACGTTTCCAGAGTTGTGTGGCATTTCAGAAAGTGCTGAGCTCATAGGTCAGAGGTCTCCAGCTTGTTCTGCTGGTGCTTTGAAAGGTGGGAGTGTGAAGGTAGGAGCATAGCTTTGTCACAGTGCTGCTGAGAGCTCGTACTCTGGTTCTTGTTAAAGCCATCCAGTGTCACGTTAATAATGGGACCAGTCAAGTTCTGACACCTGGGTACACAGCTGTCACTGATGCTCCCATGGCCTCAACCAGAATGACTGACATGACATGTTATAAGGAACTGCTCAACATGTCAAGACAAGTTTGCATCCCATCACTCACACTATACAGATGGCACTTGTTGGGGAAAAGTCTTGTCTCCCTAACATCCAGGTTTGTTTGTTCACAACTCTGTCCTGCATTTAGAGCCTCACATGGTCACAGTGGTGGTGTTCACAGTCTCACTTTTACAGTTCTATTGTGTTCCTCTGCTGATGCTGAAACTGGTAACTGGTTGGTATTCAACACACCACTGCCCGGTGAGTCTGGAATATGTGGCGATCAGGGCATCCTCCAGGTCAGAGCAGGGGTAAGGGGGTTTGCCAGAAGCATTGCCCTCAGCAGACTGAGCCCTCGCTGCGCATGGCTCTCTGATCTGCTCCCCCTCCGTCTCTTCCTCCTGCCTCAGACAATATGAGATTATTGATATCTCAGAAATGCACAGTCTAGCCTGCTTTCCCACTTTTGCTTTTATATCAGACTTGTGATGGTATTCTGACTAAAATTTCCACATGCTTCAAATGTGTGATATTTTTCTTTTGTCTTTTTTGTTTTGATGTACATAAGAAGAGTGGATGTTGGGTAAAGAGTACAGAGAACAAGTTGTGTCCTTCAGGGTGATGGAGGACAGTCTCTGAGCTTTGATCATTGTCCATCTGGGTGCCTGGATGCCATGGGCACATTGCCAGCCTACTTAGTACTTTGGATGTCAAGTCTTCCACTGGGGACATGTCAGCCAGACTTGAAACATGGCTTCAAGTGGAGCAGAGTGCCCTTCAACTCTTAGGCTTATGCACTGCTGACCCTTTACCAAAAAGCATTTGATTTGAGCTCTGTCTGTGGAACATTTCACAACAATAGAATGACAAGTGTTGTGTACATCAGGCCTGACAGTTCAGTTCTTCTCAAGCTGGGAAGAAGGTTTTTTTTAGGATTCACTGTGCTCCTTTGCATGCAGCATAAGGCACTGTTGAGCAGCAACACTGAACTTTAGAAGCAAAAAATGAGGCTAAATGAAGACTCCATGTCTTTTGTCATCTGATCTGTTGGCAGACCAGATGACAAAAGACCATTCTTATTGTTGATGTTTCTCCAACCTCACCAATAAACTTATGACTATATTTTGATTTGATAAATAGATCAATGGAGAACTACTGTGGGATCCATTACACTAACAATGAGGTTTGGATGGGGCTTACCACATCTGTCGGTACATGGAGCAAGTACTTTTCACGACATCAGAGTTGAAAAAAACATATACCAACAAATTTCACAGATGTAGAGTATGCACCTAAACCTAGGGGTGAAAGTAAGGGGGTACGGTAGATTTAGCGGGGGTACGCAGTACCTTCAAGAGAGAGGAGAGACTGTCTGCTGTAGAATCAACGGGTTCACTGTGCAGCCACTAATCAGCCGTGATTGATTAGTTTTTCAAGAACAATCTAAAACACGACTTAATCAATTAGTAAATAACTTTTTTCCCATTTCATATTGTTTATGAAATGCTTTACTAGAGCAGCGGTCCAACACGTCGATCGCGGAAGGTTTTGAGTCGATCTCGGCATTAGGTGACAAACTGAACGCCGCCAGGATTCTGAGACCAGCACGTCCTCCTCTGACTTCTTATCAAAACGTTCGTAACTTTATTAAAGAACAACAAAAAAATCAACAAAACGTGCTCAAATTAATGACCGGTTAATGGTTTTGTTGTGTTACCGAATGCAGTGAAGTTAGTTTCGAGTTGGATATTGGATTTTCCAATATCCACCGAGCAAGCTGCATTTAGCTCAAGGTTGATCCGATTTATGAACGCTAATTTCGGCCAGCCGTTCTCTAGCTCCCTCCTCAATGGCTCGGAGGTTCACTTCACTGCATTCGGTAACACAATAAATCCACCGGGATAAAGTTTGTTTTGGTCTGTGGCCTGCATAGATGGCACC
>NW_015113186.1:475085-485058 GCF_001443285.1 Poecilia latipinna | reverse complement strand
CTTTATAGCTGTACTTATGTACAGTTCTTTTTTTTTCCTTTGTGTGATTATGGTTGTCCCCACTTAAATTAATAAAGATTATTTCTATTTTGATGTAAAATGGCTCACTAGCAAGATGCTTAAACCATCCCCTCTACCCACAGGTTGGTGGAGGGAGGCACTGAGGAGGATCACAACATACAGGAACCAAGATTGGGGTCAACATGTATTACCACTGATGTTCAAAACCTCTCATCTGAAGGACTGCAGAGTGTAAACGTGTTAAATCCCTCATCAAGGTGAGGAGCCCATATGAAGGGGGACCAACTTCTCCTCTTAAAGTTTTGCCTGGCGAGGCTCCATAGGTGAAATCTCAGCCACCAGGCGTTTGTCAGCATGTCCCTTCTCCATGCCTGGCTTCAGAGTAGGGCCCCAGTGACCCTCCTCTGGCCAAGACATACTGTTTCCTTTGGTGGCAATCATTGTAAGGAGTGTTTGGGCTGAACATTATCTGATCCCTCATCTAGGACCTTTTTGCCTTGGGTGACCCTACCACGAACATGAAGCCCTTGACAGTTTATCTCCTAGAATCACTGGTACACTCAAACCCCTCCACCATGATGGCAGGTGGAAACCCAGGACAGGGGATCCCACAAGGTTTGGAATACACTCTGATGTCTCCTTTCTTCAAACTGAGGGCTCTCTCACTGGTCTACTAGTCCAGTGGTGTTGACTCAGTCCACCACTGGACTCAGCATGTCATGCGTGTCAACCATGACATGCCACAATGTCAACAACCTATAAACTTTTTAACTCATTGTCATGCCACAGTGGTGGAATTGCATTTTCTTTTGGTTTTGCCTCCTCTGTGGATGACATAGTGACTGGATTAAAGAGATCCTTAAAGTCTTTCTTCAACCATCTGAGGATGTCCTCAGTTGTCTGACTCTATAGTTCCCCTCCCAAAGCATTCATTGCTTGTCCAATTTTCCCTTTTCTGAGTCACTGTATGATTTTTCAGAACTTCCATAAGGCCAACCAAAAGTCTCCCTCCATGGCCTCTCTGAATTTCTCCATTTCCCAGGTTTTGGCTTTTGCAAAAACCAAAAAAGGTAGTCTTACCTATCAGCTGCTTCAGGAGTCCAACTAAGTCCTAAAGGCCTCCTTCTTTAGCCTGATGGTTTCTGCCAGAACTGATGTCCAGCAGTGCTGGTTGTTACCACGACAGGCACAGATACCCTTCAGGTCACATCTTCTGGACGCTGCATCTGCAATGTAGGTCCTGAATATAGTCCATTTAAATTTCATGTCCTCTGCTTCCCTCAGGACATGAGATATTTTCTCCCGGAAGTGAGTAGCTTGGCTTAAAACTTTCCCACGTGCAGGAATTTATAAAATTAGGGAACTTGATGAGAAAAGACATGTTTTCCTATTGTAGTCTAACTCTTCTTTTAAATAGCTGGATTACAGATTCTGCACTGTTCAGTAACAGGTTGACGTCATCTATATCTGTCCAGGATTGATCCAGTGAAGAAATATTAAAAACACTGTCCACACATGAAGGCTCTAAAACTTTTTTTTTTTCACTGTGCTAATGAAGTGGCAAAACCTTTATGCTTTGCTAAATCTCCATAGAGACAGAAAATGATGAATAGCTTGCACCCAAATTCATATTCACATTTAAATGCAGTTCTGCCACATATTTGACAATTTAAAAAGACTCAGTTTAAGAATAGTAATAGTATGTTTTATTAAAAGCTGTTGTTTGCTATTGGAAAAGTTGTAGAATGCAGTTTACACAGTTTAAAGATTTTGTCTTGAGCTTTAAGCTAATATATGTATATGTTCTGTATAACATGAAGCCTAGGGCAACATGGAGAAAAGATCTATCAGACTAAGCTACCAATGATTTCACAAAGCTGAATTTTGAACAGCATCTTTGCTGCCTAGGTACATGCAGCACTCAGCAAACACGGTGTGTGGAGGGGAAATGCTGTGGTGTTTTTTCAGTGAAACATCCAAATTTCCCCCTAAAAGATACAGTGGAAATCATTTTTGTTCACCCCAAAACAGAGCTCTGTTAAATGTGAAAATGAACTTAGTTCTCTCCATGTTCCTCACCCCTCCAAGCAACATTGTTTAGTTCAAACTTCTTAAATATGTGAGCTTCTCTCCTGAACATATTCACTGGAAAGCATGGCAGTGGATATTTATGTTGCTTTAGGAGTATTTTTCAGTTAGTGGGAAAACAAACCAAGCACAGCGTGGCTGATAGGATAGGGTCCATGTCTTTTTCTAAAGATTCTGTAATTCTAGAAATTTGAACTTATTTTCATGAATGCATTGGAAACTTGTTAGTTATTTATTGTAGGCCTATGAAAAAAAACACAGTTTTATGCTTCAGTGAATGACTTGCTTTGTGTTCACACACGTATACACACAAACTGTTATGCCAAACAACCATGCCAGCAATCTCTTTCCTGTTGTTGTCGTATGTACAAGGGTACACACACCAGAGACATGCATGTACATTATTATGCAGGGTGGAGTCCCCGGCCTGCTGCATTATGCATAGGGCTCTGGGGAGCAAGACCAGTGAAGTGTGGAGCAAGAGGCCCAGGAGCAGGCAACACTGTTGGACACATGTCAACACAGTCACACCACCTCTCAATGGACCTTAAACATAGACACACACACAATCATGCAAGGTACAAAGTCAAACACACAGCTCAGTTGGCTGACAAATCTGTGCGTTCAGTCACTCATCTGTAGCCTGTCAGACAAAAATCAGCGTGATGCATTCCACATCCCGTGATTTGGTTTCACTGATGCAATCCAGCCTCATGCAACAACTCCATGGAACTTCAATCAGGGTTTAATATCACATGCATCCAGATGTCAAGCAGCTGTTCAATGCCATTTGTTGTAATTAGGCATAACAGTATGCTGTTGAGCCTCATTACACTACAGGTACTAATTGGGCTCTAAAGGTGGAAGGGAGTGAAGTAAATTCCCTGCAAAAAGAAATTATTCTTTTGATGTTGATCAGCAACTGGATTCCTCACAAAACTTTACATAAAGGTCCTTGCTTCATGTGTTTTGAATGCTGTGCCCAAATCATGCCATATGAGCATGTCTGTTGACAACTACTCATTGTGTTGTTGAACAGGCATGTGGTCTTTGACAGAAAGACCTGATCATTTCCTTGAGAGAACCAGAGCTTACAGATTCTTTCTCACCCTTAAAGGACATCTCTCCTCTCATTTTGACTAGCATAGAGAGCAGACCTTCCTTCAGCCACATCATCAACTCCTTGCTATGGGTTTGACCTGCAGGCATGCCTACTGTACATCTATTCCTATACACAATGGATGGATTCAGCTGTCAGCTGCCTACGGTCAGTTTAGGTTGTTGAATTACAAAAAAAAAAAAAAACACCAGTTACCCACACAAAGAAAGCAGTGAATGTTGTATTGTTGAATATTTGTCTTTGTTCAGCAGATACTAAAAAGGCTTTTTTGAACCCTAGAAAATTAGACAAATTTTCAGTGTCTTAGCTTACCTGCATATTAGAATCAAATTATGGTTTTAGCTCCTTTGGCATGTGAAGATAAAAAGCAACGAGTTGTTGCCAAATACATTTGCTCAACTGGTTCTTTGCAGTTAAAAAGACTAACAGTTACCTCAATAAACTCCAAGAGTTGGTAGGCTATTGCTCTGGCGTAATTATACACCCCTTCTGTACATTTTTTTCGTCATTGCACAGTTGTGGTAGGAGTGCTGTTTTCAGTAATGATTTGTCAAAGGCAGGATCCACTCTGGACAGATTGCCAGTTCATTAGAGATACATACAAACATGCAAGCAGAGCTACAGAGAGAACACACTGATACTTGCATCACAATAACATGCAATAAAAACAGTTTGTTGTGGTTTTTGTCGTGTGTCCAAACCATACCTCATCCATAATGGAAAGGCATTTTGACATAATTATGCACAGCACTACTTATAGTAATATCCATACTTAGCACATCAGCACAAATATTTTACAAGCATGGTGGTGGAGAGGTAAGCCATCCATCAATTGGAAGACTATTGAAAAAAAATGCACTTGTTTTCCAAATTGAAGTTGTTCTGAGATGAATGGTATTCTTTTCTTGTTTGTCCTAGCATCTCATTTACAGATTTGCTTGTTAATCAAATGGAATTTTATAAATTTCTTTTCATAATTTTGTTTAAATTTGACTCTTGCAGTCATTAAAGCTAATTTAATCATGAACCTATTTTAAATGGCAGTTATGAATTTAAATTGTTTATTGGAAATAATATGATCAAGCAATATGCTACATCACTGGTAGATGACAGCTCTGTCTTCTCTGCCATTTTAACATTATCTCCAGTCTAAACTGTGTCACTTCAACCAGTGCAAACCTCTTATCCATATTATGTCATTTTATGAGTAGCTCAAAGTCTGTCCTCTGCATAAATGGTGATAACATCTTACACTTAGGAAACTACTATTAACAATTATTTTAACCCAGTTAGTGTGGCCCTGTTGACAAGACATCAGACCAGAATCCAGCTTCTCTTCAAGCCAAACATATTATAAACTCAAATGTAAGGCCAGCTATGACAGCACTGTCAAAATTATCTGGTCAGAAATCCTCACTTAAAGATTCAGGACCCGGATGGGTAATGTAAAAAAATATTTATTTTGGGTTGTTTAAAACATATTTCTAAAGATCCTCTAATGAATTATTAATTATTCAGATCAAGATTCTCCTTTCTAGATTAGTTTTTCCCTAAATTGGTCTTACATGTTAGCTGGCATAACATGTAAGATGTTGGTTTTCATCAGAGGCTGTTTTTACTTTCTTTTATTGAGAACTGAATGCATGTGTTGTTTTCCATGTTACATAAAACACACCAACAAATCTTTGATTTGAAAACTCAACCTTCCAAACCTCTAAGAGGTTCTCCAGGTGCCATGGAGTGTGATGTCAAATGCTGCTGTTTTGCCATATTTTTATTGTATCCTTTGAAACAATGCACACAAACAAGCAGTAATAATGTGTTAATTATCAATGATATATATTTTCAATAAAATCATCAGTGTTTGTAGAATTTGTATTTTTACTTTTCTTTTTCCAGAGTCCCTGGGGTTATTCAGACAAACTGCTTCTATAAATCTATAAATCTGTCAAAAGTTGCCCTTCCATTAGATTCACACTAATGGAAAAATATGACTTTTTGCAGTATAAATTTTAAAAACTGTTCTCTGAATGTGTCACAGAGTGGCTGGCTTTTTTAGGAAGTGGATGCTTTGTGCCGCCTCTCTTTTCCTGTCCAGTTTTTTTCTTCATGAGTGTGCACGTGTGCGTGTTTGAGCGGGCTGGTGGATGAGGTCCCAGGGGGCTGGATTACCCCTTTGCATGCCCCAGGCCAAGCAGCTCTTGGGGGGATTACTGTGAGACCTGCACCCTGGCTGGATTAGAGCACTGGACCTCATTTCCATCTCCTTATTTACCTCGGCCCACCAGAGGAAACGCTCAGCTGCACAGAAACATGCTAATTGATGCCGTGAAAGGCGCACAGAGGTGGATCTCTCACCCAGTGAGCTTGCTTATTAATTTATTTATTTTGAGTGGGTTTGGGGGTGGGTGGTGGTTAAGGTTTAAAGATGAGTTGTATAAAAACACTTTTTGAGTTAACTAACATACTGTTGTGTTACTTTGGTGTTGGTGGAGTTGTACCGATTGGCTGTTGAATCACTGTGCATGGATGTATGCCTTCATTGTAGCTTATTTATTGATGCTGCTTGGTTTGGTATTTATGTGTTTGTACAGGAATGACATTTAGCTGCGTTGCTTTTTGGTTCTCGATTTTTATATACACTTTGTTGTTTTTTGTCATTGATGCACGTGTTTTCAGTGTAACTCTGGATCACACTGCTTGTTGTGAGCTGTTTTGTGCGTGCATTGTGTGGATGCATAGGTGTCGTGGCGGAGGTGCTCATTACTTGGTGGGGTCATATACAGACATGGCCACAGCTCGAGGAGGACAGTTGGCAAGCCTATTCCTATTCCTGCAGCTCTTTAACGAGCTAGTGATGGAAAGAAAAGCCCAGTTGCCCTGGCAACCATGCTGAACTCTGACCTCAGAGGTTGGCTACCTGTATATATTAGGATCACAGTACTATGCAAATGGATCACCAGTCCTTTCCCCCTTTCTCTTTTTCTGCCAGAATGTCCCTCTTGTTCCGTTGTCAACTTGACACGTGTGCTAACAGTGCCCTTGCTCTGAAGGGCGGGGGAGGCAAAGGAGTGGCTGCTGGGACCTCCATTAGTGATTGCTTGGGTGACAGGAACTCACACTTTGGCTTCAACTTTGCAGACATCTGACCCTCCATCCCACAGAAAATCCTTGGTGCTAGGACAGTAGATCATTAGGAGAGAAAGTGTATTCTTGTTGGGATTGGATCTATTTAGTTGTTTTGTCGGCCAATTACAACATGTTCCCATTATGCCTTGTTACACTGATGTGTTTGGGTTTCTAGATTTAATGTAAAAGCCATCTTATTAAAATCAGTCACCTTAAACATGATGCATTTTACCACCTCTGTTTCACAAACTTTAGCACAATTTCCAAAGGTCTTGATTCTCTCTTTCACTCACTTCACCTCTTTCTCCGTATTTTAAAAAGGAATGGAATAAATAATCTACAGCAATAAGTTCATAATATCAATATAATGCTATGGGTTGTAATTAGTAATTTGTAATTAATTCCATTGTATTGTTTAATACTGGTAGATGTTTTTCCACCAGTGAAAAAAAATGAATATTGCAATATTGATTGATGATGTCATTTAACTAAACATGACCTGTGCAACGAGAGGCGCAATGTGGTAATGCTTCATGTAGTTTTTTCAAAAGTACCAGTAAAACAAAGAAGAAGCTGTTGACCTGGACCAGAGTCTGGACTGGACAAAATTTCACAAAATTAGCTGATATCTACAATGAGGGAAGGATATACAGTCGTGTTATGGCCACTGGAGTTACCTGGTTAGCTGTCTCAAATCTCCACACAGACAGACTGAACCAATCAGTTATGATAAAAAAAACAACAACAAAAAAAAAAAACTTTCAAACACCATCTTCCCAAAAACATAAACAAGTAACTCGTAGCTTAGAGCAAGCTTCAGGTCCACCTAGTTATAAGAAACAGGAGAAACATTTTCTGTCTGCACCTGGTTGATTGCTGGCATAAGGATATGATGACTACTCAGAAACATAGAGAAGAAGAAGCTAGCTGGAGCTAGTCTCATCTGCTAACTGATGGACATTTTAAATAATCAGTAGAAGTGAAAGTTGTAGATGCTTATTGCTCTGTGTCCCAAATCAAATATTATTTTAGGAAAAAAATAACAAATTATGCTCATTGTTGTAAAGCAATGCAAACTGTACTTTTAAAAGGAAGATGTCCTCAAAAAAAGATTTTTAGTTTTACACACAATGTTGGAGTTCTTAAAAAACATTAGCAGTTTGTTTCATTTGTGCATTTAAGTATCTTTATTTATTTTTGCAGCGCCCTAAAAATGCATAATTTTCACACAGGCCTGATGCGTCTGCGAAAAGCCAAATCATTTGATGGAAGCATAATAAAAAAAACTTAAAAATAAACACTATAATTACAATAGGCCTTTGTTGTGCTTAGCTTCTCTGGCTTAAAAATTGGATCAGCTGGTTTGGAGACTACAGGTGAAAATTAGAACGTAAAACTATAGCCTGATATAATGTATATCTCCTCTTGTGATTAATGTATACTGTATATCATCCCTGTTTTAAATAAAATAAAAATTGTAAATTGTATTTTTAAAACATATCTTAACAAAGAGCCAACTCTTGGATGAAATAAATTAGTATTTGTGTGAGCAAACTTGAAATTACAGTTTTAATGTGAACATGTAACACATTGTTTTTGTAGGACTTCTTGCATCAGATAGCGATTCAAACAGTTTTAATAGTTTCCTCAAGGACAATTCAAGACAGGAATCTCTAGAATCACTTTAATTTTATTTCTGTTTAAAGTACTATTTCAACATGTCGCTTCCAAGAACTTCACAACAATCCTCTAATGCAGTGCAGTTCAGTCTTAATGTGATAATATTTGTCCGTCCACCTATCTTTTGTTCTTGCCTTGTCTAGTCCAGAGTTGTTCAGCTGGCAGGCCAATGTACACTGGACATATAGGAAAGGCAGAGAAAAGACAATTGAACATTTATGAACGCACACTCACATTATCGCGTACAGTCAGAATCTCCATTTAGCCCTATTTGTATGTCTTTGTACAGTGGCAGGAAACCAAAATGACTGGAAAATACCCATGCATGCACTGGAAAAACTTTTATACTCCCCACATAAAAACCTGAGTGAAGATTTGAAGGAATTTTCTTGATGTGAGGCAACAGTGTAAACCATTGTGCTGGTGTATATCTTTTCTGAAGTGTGTTTATTCTGTTTTGTTCATCCAGTTTAACTTAACAACAGCTGATGTATCAATTTGGATTAATAATGTACCCTTCCTATCACAAGAACTTAGTGGAGACAGACTTGCTTTACAAGAGGAGACACAGATTATCATCCGTCATATTATTGATGACTCAGCATCTAAGTTAAATACACGTACTTATGTTGTATTTTGTATAGTAAATATAACTATCTAAATAATACTATTTGCTCATTTTTCTTATTTAAAGATGAACAGAGTATTGAAACTAAAAAGTGCAAGCATTTGAATCAGCCAGTAGGAGTCACCACTGAGCAATAGCATGATCCACAAACTTCCCCTCCACAAAACCTGTTCATTGTGATGGATGGGATGCCTTGGTGAGCCAGGAGCACAGCTGCAGGGACTCGGCTATAAATTGCTCTCATGGGGTGGATGGTGAATGCTTTTGCTCACATTTGGCCAAATTTTACCCTTTTTAAATGCAAGTTGTTGATCGACAGCGCTGAGTGTCAACAATAGATCAGATTGAACTCCTCACGAAATTCCCATGTGTTAACTGGAACATTAGACTTTAGATTCTAAGCCTAGATCGTCTAACCCTTGAAGTGCTGCATCCATGCTGCCATCCATCCACATGCTTCATGTTAGAATACAGACTGATTTGGGGTTGGAGGTCTATGTGCCTTTCTCAGGCGGTCAAAGAGATATGGGCAGAGTGTGCACTGAATGGATTGCTATATCACAGTACTCCTTAGCCCCACTTTGCAAGTCAGTTTTAACTCTCAGATGTCTGCAACACATGTCTGTGTTGCAGGCATTTATCAAGAAATGGCTTTTATGATTGAAATCTCTGATTTAGTCTTTCAGTGATTCTTGAGAAGTGGGACAAAATTGGTTTAAATTCCCCCCCCCCAAAAATTTAAATATTCCTCAAGCTTATGTATTGAAATATGACAAATAATGTTTTGGAAATGTAAAGATGCTAAGGTGCAGCCTCCCAGTTGCAAATTTTTTTTCAAAATTACATTTTTAATCGACTTGACCCTGTGGCTGTTTGTGAAGGTGAGAATGAACACAGGAGTCCAGGTTATGAAGAAAGTGATGATTAATTTAATGATGAAAGTGGCTCAAACAGTCCAGATCAGGCAGCACGGCAGAGACAAAAGGCACACAGCGAAATACTGGTAGCAACTGACAAAGACTGAACATGGAACAAAGTAGTCTCAGGACTACTGAGACAGTTCGACTGAGAACTACTGACGACAACCAACAAGCTACATATGACTAGGATCTGAGCAAGGACAGAGACAACAGGTGGGCTTAAATACACAGGGAGGGTAACCAAGGAATGAGACACACCTGGGAAGCAATCAGATACAGAGACTCAGGACATAAACTGAACACAGAAAAACCTTAAAATAAATACACAGAAACACGGATTATGACAGACCCAGAACTTTGTCAACACCATCTGACAAAAAATTAATT
>NW_015113186.1:451399-470784 GCF_001443285.1 Poecilia latipinna | reverse complement strand
ATTTGACAGGTTATAATTCATACCCTTGACTGGTGCACATGGGCAGACATTATAGACTTTACGCAAAGATTTCATCGCAGAGGCAACTAAAATCAATCAATAAAAACCTTTCTGAATATCATCTCATAGACACTGAACTAAATGCGTCTTTCTGACCGAGAGCTGAGTTGAAGAGTTAAGGACCGGACGCTTTGGAGTGTCTGGTTATGAAGCACATTCCAAACCTTTGGTTGAAATGGCGCGTTTAATGCCAGTGTCCAGTACATACAGAACAGAGAAAATTAAAGAGTTTTCAATGTTGTGTTAATCTATGTATAGTCTAATCAGACTATAAATGCCAGCAGTTTATCGTGAGGAAAGAAATAAAGGTGCAGAAGTTAATTAGACCAGTGCACTGCAGTCTCATTAACCGCAGTGCGCTGCACAACTAATGCGCACACATTAGTTATGCTTTTTACCCTGAGCCCAGACCACGCACAGGGTAAAAAGCTTGCGGGGTTCAATTGATCAGTTTGGATCAGACAGATCCAACTGAATGATGAACTAGCGCAGATTTCTCTGCAGATGTGGACAAGGTGGTATTTGTAAGGCACTGTGTGTTCAGCAGGTGAAGTGCTAATTTAAGTGAAGTTTCTAAGTTATTGGAGCCACAATCAGTGGTTTTTATTACTATGGAAAAAAAGTAAGATCTGGATTCACGATTCAACTGGGTGAATATTAACTAAACCACAAAAAATGCGACTGAATAGCCTTTGTTAATATAATTATAATTTGATGGGGAAAAATAGTAAAAACAGATTATGCTGTCAGTCAAAATGACACGCACATGCACACACACACACACACACACACACACCATATCAATGTTTTTAAAATAATTATTTGCCTGCATACATTCTTTTTTCAAAATTAAGTGTTTGAAGTGGTCAAACAAAAGTTAATATCAAAGTACAGACAAAATACATTTTTGAAATGGTGAATTAACTAACGAAGGTAAAACCACATGGCCAAACATCCCGTCATGGCACCCTAAGCATGAGAAACTCTTGTGCAAATCTGTCAAATCAAGTGACTGTATGGCAGTGACTCCATGTTCTTTCCAGAATTGTTTAAATTCTACCACAATGGATGGTTTTCAAGGATGAACAGCCAGTTTAAGGTCATGCCACAGCCGGGTTTGGGTTTGTAGCCAGATCCCAACTTGAAGCCGACACAAAATTCAAACTGGATTTGAGCATCAATCAGTCTACAGAGAAAACAAAAAGACAATGTTGTTGGTCTGCTGCTGTCGTGTGTCTTCTAATTATTATATAATGAATAGAGGAGCCGGTGGTTAACCCTGCTGAGGAAAGAAAGACTGTAAGGACCAGAGGTTACACAGTAACAAAGCAGCACACTGCACAACTAATGCACACTTGAGCATGTCCTTCTCTCTTCCTGTCAGTCAAACGTCCCAGAAGGTTTGCCCTTGACTTACTGTGCTGTTACAACAAGTGTCATTATGGTTTGGAAGATGTTTGACAAAAGATAAAACAGGAAATTACACTACGAAGCCAGCGGAGTGGAAATTTAGCGATCTAGAAGCATTTTAAACTAATAATTGACAACAACAAGGCGTTGGCATAATTTCACTCTCTCAAAGTTTAAGATACCCAGTTTATTCATTTGTAAGAGCAAATTATTTATAGGAAAATTAATCAATATATTGTTTGTGTAAAAACTTTGGTTGCCACTCTAAAACAACTAAATATTGAATAAAATGTGAACCAGACGTTTCCTGGCTTGACCTCAGTGGTGGATGTGGATGCAGTAGGTGGAGGTGAGTGTAGTATGTCTTATGTTTTCAGCTACATGTTGAAAAGCAACAACTGAAGTGGTTCAGTCCCACCAGCAGGGGAGTTTTATAGAGGTCAGCAAAATGCAGCTTTTATTTTGATAATCCACTTCTGGTTATCAGCAAGCAAATTTATATACCAGCTAAATATTGAGATTGTAAAATAAATATTTAGTTTGAAAATTAAATATTTAGTTTGGAAACTGAATACTAAATATTTGGTTTAAAAACTAAATGATTAATTTGGAGCTAAATACATAAGCTACATATTCAGAATGAAATATTTAGTTAGAAACTAAATAATTTGTATGCAAATTAAATATTCAATTTACAAAGTAAATATTTAGCTTGTCAATTAAATATTTAGCCTGGAAATCTGACATTCATATATGTATGAATAATGTAGTGAAAATATGAATTTGAAAAATGAACACTCATATTTTTTTCTTTGTAATAGGGTAAATAAACCAAAATATTGCTGTTAATATTTTGCTGTGTAATGTTACACACCTCTGAGAGGATCATTTTTCTGACTTTGTCCACCTCATTGGACAAATCATCATGATTCCCTGTTTTGACATGACACATATTTTTAACCTTTTTACAACCTTAGACATGGAAATTTGTATTTTTAGATACAAGTTCACACTAAATTGAAGAGAAGAAATACTATAAAGCATAAAAAAAAAATCTGCTTTATGCAACATTTAGGAAGATCATGTTTTCTCATGTTCAGACGATATCTAAAAAGTGCACTGCACAAAAGGAAGAACCTTGCTCCCTGGCTCAGCGCTCACTGCTCTGCAAGCAGGACTAAATAAGAGTTTAATTCTGTTAACATATTGCTCTCTGAACAGTGAGAAAGCAAGGCTCAATGGGGCCTGATTTATGTGCTGACAGGCTGTGGAGGCTCAGTGCGTTCTCTGTGCAGTGGAAGACATATCACTGCTGGAAGCTAAATAAAAAATCAATGTGAGAGAGGCTGGTTGGTTGGGAAGAGTGTCCGCTTGGCTGGGGTTTAACAGCATTTTAACTCTCTGTTGACTGAGTCTGAGGGTCTGCCTATTGATTTTATAATACCTGCCCCTGTTTAAATGAATTGGTTCAATGGGCCTGCATATGTTTGTGGGTGAAAACTTCAGTTTTCTTATGCAGGAGCTTACAATATCTAAATGTACACATCCAATTTTCAGGCAGTCTTATATGTTATTTTTATTGTTTGTGTAGCTATTTGTGTAACAATTATTTTCTACAGTGTATTTCTCTGTGATGTTTTACACATCTAAATCTAGATAAGTTAGAATAGAATAGAATAGAATAGACCCCTAGTTTCTCCATGGAAAGCTATATTGCGTATAAGGAAAACTTTTCAAAGAAAACACTTGAAAGACCTGGTACTGTAAAAGGTTTGCTCAGGTCTACAAAAGTAATTCAGTTTATTTGCAAATTGTCCTGAAGGAAAATTGGGTGAAAAAGCCTATTCAATAAAATTAGAAATGTATCAAATTCTATAAAACCCAAACATTAAAAAGATGTTGACGAGGGTTTTCACAATGCAAAAATATCACAAAGTCTTTATCAGAATCATCCAAAATTTGGTTTTAAATCAGAGGAAGGAGAGTAGATTATGAAGTTTCATCTGCATTGTTGCTTCTGGTGCCTCTCATTTTCCCCTTGTCAATACTCCATTGATTCTCTATAGGGCTTGGGTTAGGCCAGTTTGCTGGCCGATCAAGCACAGCAGCACTGGTCATTGAGCCAGCTTTTACTACCTTTGGTAGTGTGGACTGGTGTCAAGTCAAGGTGGGAAATGAAATCAACATCTCCATAAAGCTTATCAGCAGGCAGAAGCACCAAGGAATCACTGATTGTGAAACTTAACACTTAACAACAAGCAGAGTCTGTCTCTCCACTCTTCCTCTGAACTCTGGGAACTTGATTTCCAAATGAAATCCAAACTTCACTGTCGTCTGTAAAGAGGACTCTGCATCATTTTGTCAGGCCTGTTCTACAACATTTGTAGCCCATGTCTAGGATTTGTCTTTAAGTAAAGGATCTTGATGTAGCGACTCCAGCCTCAATTGAATCCCTGTGAAGCTCAACCAATTTCTTCAACGGTTTTTGCTTGATTGTACTCTAAAGCAGTGTTTCTCCACCCTATTCCTCCAGGCACACATGTTTTAGATGTTTTCCTTTTATAGTACACCTGCTTTCAGTTGGTAACTGATTAACAGGCATTTATTGAACTGAATTGTCTGGTGAGCAGGAAAACATCTAAAACATGCCGGAGAGTGCGCCTTGAACAGCGGGGTAGGAAAACACAGCTTTAAACGCTGTGGTGTATCCTCTTTTCTCTTTTCTACCACCTTTTCTCACAAAGTTTCTATGGATATACAATAACTTTTTTCACAATAATCAAATATCATCAGATTCTGAGTTTTGGTTGGGGTGAGCTAGCTGTAGCATAGCCTAGCAAAGAGCAAGGAGGAAGCTGTGAGCAGCTCTAATGATTGATAGCGCTAAGGCCCTCCTCCTTGTTCAGATTGGTTGTATTTCTGCAGACGGATCAAAGAGAGGAAGCAGAGGAGCTTCGCTTTTGTTCACAGATTATCTGTCTCATACTGTCAGGACACGGTGACAGTTTTAACAAATATGTGAAAATCTAAAAGCACTGTTTGTTCTGTTTGTTCAGAAATTGTACATTGCATCATTTTTAAACACACTGCACCTTGTTCATGATGTTGTCATTTACAGAGCGCCTTTTGCTTTGTTGACAAGAAATACTTTGAAGCTCAACTTTAGCGTCTAGACCTCAAAAAGTCCCTCACAAAATGTTTATATTATTCATTTCTAAAATAATTTAAAGCAGCTACAACATATTTTTTGTAGCATGTTGAATAATATTTAGGATTGAAGGTTTGAAATATAGCTGACAAATGTCCACATGGTTAATCAGATTACAGAACAGATAGGACTTTGAATTCCGAACTGACATCAAAGCAGAGCTATAATCAGACTAGATGAGTAAAGTTACCTCCACACCAAGTAAGGATGAAAATAAGGTAGCAGTATGCATACATGTACAGTAGACTGCCATTAGGCATTATTGGCAAGAAGGCAGCTTCAGCTTGGCTGTTCATTTACAGTTTGCTTCGGTAAAACATAAACAACAATGTCTGCTTATCATCATTTAAATGCAAGAAGTTTTGGAAGGTAGGTTTACATAAAGAAGTCTCTCGGTGACACTCGTTCTTAGATAAATAAGTGTGTCGTTTTGTGCCCTTGTAACCCATCAGTGGACCTCTGTGACTGGCACTCCCTGATCACCCTAATGAGGCTCAGGCTCAAACCAGGGCGAGAGGGCAGTGCCATTATCTGGTGTCTTCCCCATTAAAATCACCTCCAACAGTCATGACTGTCAAAGATGCAGCCTTCCTCTGCTACAATTAGCTGTTGAGGATTATGCAAGTAAACTAGGTGATCTGCTGTGAGGGTGAACCGTACAGGGGCTCATGAATGTGGAAGGGTGACATGAAGGAGAAAAGGGGATGCATGTTGTCCAGAGGGCAGCCAGTGATTAGTGGCATCAACGAATCCATCGTCACACTGGCGAGGTTGTTTGGGTGGGAACAGAATGGGGTGGCTGAGTGGCAGTGGTAATTACTTAGAGGAGGTCACTTTGGGGTAACAGGGCATGGAGTTCACCCTGCTAGGACCCTGATGGCCCTCCATGTCACAGACAGCAACCTACTGAACTTTGCACATTCCAGTGACAGAGAGGTCTCTGCTCAGGCTACACCGCCAGCACAGAAGGTGTACATAACAAGATAATAAAATGGAGCTGGTTCACACCTATAAAACATTTTGATGATTCGCTCACTTTCAAACACCATGTGGAATGTCTAATGAAAATACTAATATTAAAACTGCTTTTTCTTTCCAAAACAAGTTGTGTTTTTCAAATGTTGCTAAAAGGTGGCTTGTCTCTGCAACTTTTATGTCTGTGTTGGAACATGGAGATCTTTAGTATGATTGCTTCCTCACAATGTCTTAAGATGCTTGATTTTGTCCATCTCTCATCTTTGAGGTTTGTTCCATGTCGAAACATCTCTGTGATTTATACTCTGGGGTGGGATGGCCTGATCTGGCTACCCAAAGGAAATCTCATGAAATAACTTATTTACAAGGCTGGACTCCTGCAATTTCACAAAGAAATGTTGACTTTCGCTCACACTATTTGTTGCTTCTTTCTGTCCCTTTTGCTTGGACTGAATTAAGCAAGAAGGATTTTGTTTCCTCTCTCTTCTTTGAACTTGTTTCAAGAAACATGTAGGTTGACTGAATTCATCCTGATTAGTGCTTTTGAATCTAAACTAAAAGTTCTATTTTTTATAGCTTGATATTTTCTTTTAACTGTGTACTTTTCTGTGCCATATTTGTTGCTGCGTCTTAGCCAAGATTCCCTTGAAAACAAGGTTTTTAATCTCAATGGGATTTTTCATCGTCATAAAATGAAGGTTAAATACAAGACTAAAATGATTTAACTTTACATGAACTCACATGTACTTTGCCATCCTTTCCTTAAATTATCCTCTTAGATGTCAAACAAACAATGTTTCAAGTGGTTTTCTCCCCAAAAACCAAAGACTGCTTGGTTTATAAAAATAAAAAATAGTTTGTGAACCTCTGTTTTTCCTGATCATTTTACTGGGACCACAGTGTCGTAAGTCCATGTGAATATTATAAACATAATAAAACAATTTAGCCATCAAGACTGCAGCACCCTTACAAACTACCTTATCCAAGCAGAGGGTCTTACTGGACATTTGTTATATTCCAAGTGTGAGGACAAATTATTTGCTTTTGGGTTCATCAGGTCATGATCCTGGCCAAGAACACAAGACAGACTCAAAGAAACTCAGCATACTGATAAAACACCACTTGACTGATTTAGTTAAATTGGCTCATTTCCTGGAGTTTGCCAACTCACAGATGATACTGAAGACACCAGCAATTCCATCAGCTGCTAGCCATGGAATGCCTCTTTGCCACTTTAAAGAGCAGTTTCAAAGTGACACCAGATCTGGAGAAGTTTTATGGTGGAAACCATTTAGTCTCAAGTAGGCTTCAAGGAATACGATCTAACCTGTATGGTTGTGTTCACTTGGGAATCTGAGCCCGCACGTTAAACTTCACCCAAATCCTTGATAAAAATAAAGCTGTAACATCTTACTTCCTACAGCTTGAACTGGTTCTCAAAAAACATACATCTCCCCGCCCCTTCATCCCACACACATACACATGCTCACACAAAGCCTGAGGGAAGTGACAGAGTCACCAGGATGCGTTGCAGTGCCTGCTGTGAATAGAAAAAGGGAACGCTAACGCTCTCCACAGATCAACCACACATAGGTCTGTGTCTGTCAGTGACTTAAACGTCTTCGTACAACTCTTCACCACACTCTTCCTCTTTAGTACTTCTCTTGTTTATATGAAGACATGTTAGAGCAAAGGTGTAAGCAGTACACTCTCGCTCATTCAGAGGAGATTGGTTGTGAAGTCTGACTCCCCCCTTGCTCTTCTTCAGAGGTTGGCCTATTGATTGCTGTGTGTCTTACTGTTTCCTGAGATCCTCGTCAAGCCTTGTTACAGCAGTTGTATTCCTCTGCGAATCATCAGCAGGTAGCTGCAGAGGAGCAATGGGACTTCAGCGGCTCCTGAGCTTCATTAGGAAGAGTGCTCAATATGCTTCAATATGCACTGTGTTTCTGAGGACTCAGTCTTGATTTTTTTAATTCATGCCACCAGACCTTCAATGTTGAGCTCTTATGTGTCTGTTTCAAATAATTATTTTTTTCATTCAGACTGTAGCTTTTTTTCTGAGCTTGAATCATGAAATCACTTGCTTTGTGGAAAATAACAAGTAGCAAAACTCTTAATATCCATCACAGTACTCCCTTTTTGGACTATTTTTTCAAAAATGTTACACTTCTCTGAGTGAACAGCAACATTTCCTGAACTACCAAGGTAGCTAATGATTAAAATCTTTGTCTCCATGAACCTCTCAGTAGAAACGATGTGAACTGAGATTATTTAGGCTAATTAGCTTGTTTTCTCCAGTAAGAGCACTCACCAGGAATATTTCATTTCCTTCATTCGCACGGCAGACAGCGACAACCAGTCAAAGGGTGGCGCCATAGAGACAAAAGATCAAGAACTGAGAGTTAGATCAGGTGCTGAAAAAACAAAATAACAATGAGATGTTTCTTTTTATTTCTTATTTCTTTTTCTTTTTTTGAGGGGTGTAAATAGAACTGACTAAAGTGAACAGGAGCTCTGCAATGAGTGACAGATTATCTCAGATCCACAACATGAACCGAGTTTCCACTTCCAGCCTAAATCCAACTTATTTGTTCGATATGTGAACTGCTACTTCAGTTGGTCTTCTTAAAAATAAATCCTTCCACAGCATAATGTACAAACATTACAACAGACACCGCTGCTGGATCAAGTCATTATTGTGTCGACTACAAGCTGGCAACTGCTTCAGAATGAATACTCAAATGGCTGACCTGTAGTCTCCAGTTTCACAGTAAGCAGCATACTGAAACATCATCACATCTTTATCAGTGCATGCAGGTCACTGAAGTGTTATGGACAGTTTACACTAGAGTCTGATAATAATTGCATTGGAATTCTATAATCCCCCTGGCTGTTTGCCGTTCAGTGTTCATGGATTCTACCTGTTCACGATGGAATGTCACTCTGAGTATTTTGTTCAAAATTTGTCCATTTGCTGTTTTTTTTTTCCGTTGAGCATATCTAAAATATTCCAAATAAAATGTATCTTGGAAAGTTGAAATAATTCAAAAGTATTTCAACTTAGGCAGTATTCAACTATTGCATTTTAAATACAAGTACAATGTTACTTGACACACTACTGTCTGGCGTTTGATAAACAGCCAATCCAAAAGCTCCATTCATTTTCCTTGCTGTTGATTGGTTGTTTGACAAGAGTAGAGAAATGGAGGACAATGGATGTTGCAGCAGTGCATTAACTGTTTCCACTGTGTGCATGAAGCCGTATTAAGGTAGAAGTTTTGCTTGAGCTATCACAATAGACGATTATAAGCATTTTTAGAGGGAATCTTGAATATTTAAAGATTTTAGCTATTTGCACGCAACGCTGGTTGCTATTTCCAGTGAGTACCAGGAATCCACTGTAATCACACAGTGCCACTACAATGTGGGAAGAATCTGGACTCGTGTTCTCAGAGATTCTCAGAGACCTTCTATCTTATCCTAAAATTTCCTACCAATGAGTCCAAACTTAAGAGTGATTCTCTCAGATGTTGCAAGCAATGTTCAGCATAGCATTAACAGAAACTCCTATCTTAGTGATAAGGTCAGGTTAACCTCGTTGCTAGGTGTGGTTGGCTCTATTGCTATATGTGACGCTGTTTTCTGGCGACTGTGATCGGTTCTACTTCTGCTTGTAAGAATATGGTTGGCAAACAACTTAATGGAGCAATACTCCCACCAAATGGTGAGAAATGTAGAACGTTATGAAAAAACAATAAAAGAAAAAATAAATCATATTCTGCCATACGTATTACACTTTTTAAAAAATACAATTTGGCCTGATAGCTTTTATATAAGTAGGGGTTACAAAGAAACAATTAGCCTACACCCAAATAGTCAATTGACATAAATTATGTGATCATGGAATCTAGACTAGATTAAGAAAAATGCATCATGATAATGAAATTATGCTAATTTAAATTAATTGCCACTCAGCATCCATAGTAGTACCTGCTTTTGGCATGACTCCATCCTTTTTATGGAGAATATCTCCTTTCTGCCCATTCTGGGAAGCTGGTGGCTCAGTGGCCTGTTTGCACCAAGCAGCTTAAAGAGTTTAACTTAGCAAAAGAAGATGAAATAAAATAAACAATAGTTGAATTGGTTTATCTTCAACTAATTTGTCCACACCCTCCTTTTCTAGCCAATATTTTTGATAAAAACGAAGGTAGCTCTGACGATGTGATTGGTGACAGCTTTTGCAGTTGGCTGTGGGGGGTGAAGGGTCGGCGTGGGGCAGGCATGGGGAGCTGCAACTTGTCCTCACTCTCAAGACGGTTGAGGAAAAGGGGAAAAGTGTTGGTATCCACTCAGCTAGCTACTGGGAAAGGTGTCCTGCTCTTGGTTAGGTTCATTTTTCAGTTTCAGCAGTAGACTGCATATTTGTTCTGGATGCAGGTTTACTTTAGGGATGCAGTACCTCCCACTGACCAGCAAAGAGGAAAAACTCTTCAGGGCAGATTTATTTTATTAAAACATATTTTCACATATTGATTGAATTAAACTCCTCCTCTTTCTACTGGAAAAAAGGAAATATGTATTAAAGTAACGCATAGTTGGATTCATAGTTATTTTATTTATTATTGAGTGAGTTAAATAACTGTGACAGACTGACGACCTGTCCAGGGTGTACCCCGCCTCTCGCCCGGAACATTAGCTGGAGAGGGACCAGCACCCTTCTCGACCCCACTAGGGACAAGGGTGTGCAGAGAATGGATGGATGGATGAGTTAAATAAATAAAATTAAATAGGCAATAAAATGTTTTATACGAGTGTCTTTGTTCTCCTTATGTAAGTCAGTCCTTCATGGAAGGGTTCCAACAACACATTTTATGAATTTTATCTTATCTATTCATATTCTGAACCTGCTGAATGCCAGTCACACTGGGGTTAGGCCTGTCCCAGCTGCCAGTCGTGGTTGAAGGAGTAAACTGTAGAATGTTGAGCAGTTCATCAGCGGCCCTACACACAAATGAGACAAACACATAAATAACAACATAGAACTGGTAATTTAACATCTTTTAGGTTGTGGAAGGAAGCTTGAGTAAACGGAGAAAGATCCACATGGAGGACAAAGTTCAAGTAAAACCTTGAACTGGGAACTTTTGTGACAACAGTGCTAACCAGCTGGACGACCTCACATCTCGTCAACCTCTAACATTCAGCCATCATTAACTTAGTATAGTCATAGTGAATACTGTTTACCAGAAATTCTTTCACAGTACTTTTCTCCCCCGGCACCGTGGACAGTCTGCATACTTTTTAAGAAGCTTGTCGCAAGTTAATGTGAGTAAATATTTTATGCAGGTTGGATTCTCAGTTTGATTACCCAGCTTGCCCCTCTAACCTGGCCTGGAAGCACAAGCAGGATGAACTCAGCCCTCCCTTTTGCTACTCATTTGATGCACTCACCCATGCAGTCTCCCTCCTTTGCTCTCTCTCACCCTGTCGCTCTCCGCTCTGCCCATTAACTTCAATTAATGTGATGGTTCATCAGTGGCTGAGAGCTCTGTCACAGGGCTGTAACCCACTACTTATATAATTACTCTTAATGGGAAAAAATATGATAAACAAATTCAATTATCCCTGACCTATTTCCAATGGTTTGGACACGGGTTTATAATTCATGTCATCTCTGAAGTATGAATATGAAGAGATCTAATTACCTTGGTGTCATGTTATGGATGGACAGGGTATGTAAATATATTCCATATTCATGTTGATGAACTGCTGTGCATTGTAAAGGCCAGAGAGGGAGTGAGCGATGCTGAAGATGAACACCCCCTGTTGTGTCCTCAGTGGCCATCAATTCTTCTCTGAGAGCGGCCTTCATCCTCCTGTATTGATGAGTGTTGTGCTGGTGCTGTAGACTCCTCCAGCGACCACACAAACGATGAAGACAGATGGACAAAGATTTAATTAAATCTGCACCTGACTATATGAAGATGGAAGGAGGTAATTGAAGATGAATGCCTGCTTTGGCTGCTAATCCAACCTTTTGTTTGTATATTGTTTGCATATGAACTTTACAGAAAATTGAGGGAGACTTGCATTTATAAAGTCCTGATGCTTTATCCTGAAGTGACACAGCCTACTTAATAAAGAACTGGCATTATTGAGGTTCACCTGAACTACAGTATCAGTATGTTGATATGATATATGATATGATATGAACCTCCATATCAAAAGGAAATACCCATTCATTATTTTTCCCTTTTTTGTTCTGGTATTTTCTCAGTCCTGTTTTTAATCATAAAGAACTGGAGCTAATCTCAAGTGGTCAACTGGCAGCTGCTGATCTTTTTGAGAAAAATGGAAAAATTCTCAGTGATTATCCTTTAATGTAATGATATTGCTGTATTTTTCAGTGTAGCAGAGGTAAAATGTTAAATGGTCCTAAAAATATGTTACAAAGTAAAGACATAAAAGTGTGTCAGGCATCTTTATTCAGCCAAAGTATTGTGAGGAACCATTCCCATCCACATTGATTAAAGAACATCCATCAACATCAAGTTTGAAGTCTTGGTCCAGACTTTGACTGGGCCATTCTAACTCTTCTCAATACTCTATTTGTTGCTCTTGTGTTTGTGGTCTGCTGGTGATTTTAGACTGGCAGCCATGTTTAGGTAGGTTTGCAGTTGTACCACTAGATATTGTCACTCTAGAGTCTAGAGTCATTTATGAACAGGTACATCAACATAACGATGATCTCTGTAAATAGAAATTAGAATGTTGAAAAAGAAACAAATCAATATGCTTCAACATTCCAGTCAAAATCTAATAAAAATATTTTGTTGGGCATTTTGAAAGAGCGCACATAAAGCTTCACCAATAAGAGTGTTAAGAGTTTTACAGCATAAAGGCTGTGGTTAAGTACCTTATTAATGTAAAATCTGATGTGTTTTTGCCTCAATGATTAGAAAGGATGAAAATAGCCTCATATCTCTCACCCAGGTATCTAATTTCTGTGAGTCATTGTGTTTTTCTAGTGATTTAATTCTAACCAACCTGTAGGAGCGCCTGGACAGAAAGGTAACTAGTTTAAGCAACACCAACTTATTAAGTCTTTTATTTTTTACAAAAAGAAAGGAAGAATATATGTTGTGTTGTTGGCAGAGTGGACTAAAGCTTTAAGCACTGAAACCCTCTTCAACCTTTTTAAATCATTTGACTAAAGGTATTTTGTCTGTACTGTTTTTTTCTTAGTTTTTTTTTGTAACTTGTTTAAAGCATATTGTTGTCAGGACACTATTATAAAAGTGATCTTTGATACCAAAGAGTTCTTGTCCTGGTTAAATAAAGGTTGAAGAAGAAGAATTTTGCTCACTATGTAGAAAAGGCTAATTTTGAAGTACAAGAAATGTAATTACTTGTAATCACTGTAAGAAAAGAAAATATTTGTAGCAACAGCTGATTTCTAGAATTCTGTTGGGCCTTAAAATGGGAACATTTTTACTGTATTTGTAGAAATATCAACTGCAAACCACCAGCTTTTGTTCAAAATCTAAAATACTAATCCAGTACTGATCCAACTGAACTGCTTTGTTCTACACTGAAAAATGGCTGTTTTTACAATTTATGATTCTTTAATTTGATATGTCAAAACTAATGTTTATTTTGTTTGTGTTTTTACATAGTTAATTTTAAATAACAAACAAACAAACAAAATAAGCTTTAAAGACACAATATATAGAGAGACTGTTCAAATTTGAGCAAAGTGATTCCAGGTTCATACGGCTGTTAAAATATCGTTCTGTTCCAACAAACTCCGAATTGTGTATTTTATTTCTCCATGGCCTTTAGTGCCTCCACTGTGTACAGTTTCTGTCATGGCCACAATGGGAAGAAAAAAAGCTTATTTTTTTAATCACCTGTGCCTGATTTCCAACGATGAGATCTTAAGAGAGTCAGAGCACACTCATAAGATCGAATGTTCAGCAGTCATTCAGAGGCCTTTGAAAGCTGGGAGGAAAGATTTTTCTGATTTTAAATCCACTTCACAAAAGTTTCTCTGGGTGTCAGATCAAAACTGTCTGTTCGACTGAAAAAGGCAATAGAAACTGAAGAAGCTGAAGCTCATTGCATTACTTCTACATTTGGAAGTGTGGAAGGTTATGAAATGCATCTGCAAGAAGATCTGGAATGTGTTAATTTTTATTAGCAGTGGGGAATAGAAAAGTAGTATAATTAAATACTATATTAAAAAAGCAATGTAGAACAAGTTTAATCTATTTGAAAATATTTAATGAAAAGGAAATTTGTGCAGATATAACTATCTTGTTCGCTCAAATAAGGATCTCTCATGGATGTGGACTCAAGTCTTTGGAAAAGCGTGGGCTCCCTCTGTTGGCCAGCAGCTGGCCTCTGCTCCACTGCTGATGAAGGAAATGTGGGGCCAATGTAACTGACACTGGTGATAAATGGAGGCTCAGGAGTGTTAAGGCCACTGTACCAAGAAATGGTAAGAAAAAAAAAAGATACACATACATTTTTAGAGTTAGAGAAATTCATTTGATTTACCCTCCACTGAGAGCCAGTGACTGCTTTTCCAAGGCCAAAGCTGCCTACTTCAGTAGTAAACCCTTATGTGACCACTTTTATTTCTCAGTTCTTACTCTGGTCTCACACTCAGCCCTCTCTGGTTGTCTGTCTGAGTGTGTGTGAGAGCCTGTTTCTTCCTCCATCTCCGTACACGCTTGTGTCTCGAAGAGTTCACTGACTCTGAGGGATCGATGAAGGGAAGAGATTCAGAGCCAATTATTTTCAGCTTAATGATCCCATGGGTCCAGGCCTGAGCAACAACAAAACGCCTTCAAGAGACATCAATTCTGTACAAGTCAGCTTCTCCATTCCTGCACCGCCACAGCGTGGACAATAACTCCCAGCTCTCTGAACCAGATTGAAGCATGGGCTGCAACACACACGCAGACAGATGCACACACATGCAGTAAAAGCACCTGGGAACTGTTTGGTGGGGAGCGTCAGTTCTCTGAGTAGGTTTCTGTACTCTGCCTGTTTGTCATCAAGCTGCTTTCCTGTCAGGAACAGAAGAAATGACTCCAGTTAAACGATAACTCCTGTCTGTTGGTGTTTAAAACCCAGTCACTAGTCTCTTTTTATGCATGTTTGTTTCTTTATCCAAAGAAACAAATTATTTAAGGTGCTTTTCCACTGGCAAGTCGCTCACCAACTGGTTAATGTGCGGTTCAGTTCTAGCCCAGGTCGTGAGCTTTTCCATGATCTGATCTGTTCCTGGATAATGTGGGCGGGACGTGAGCGCGCAGCAGCTGTGCTCAGATCTCCACTGATATTTTCAGCAACACTCAGCAACGAGGAACCTCCAAGTTCTGGTTCTGATGGACTCAAATAAACTCAGATGTTTAATTTTGTCTTATAGAAATTTATTGCTGGCCCAAACATAATGATAAAGCTGATTATTTTGCTATACATAAAAATATAATAATTACATTTTGGTACTTTATTTTGTTTTTATGTGCAACCTTTTGGACTTAGGTAATCCAATCAGAATATGTACATCAATACTCATCAATACTCATACGACTTTTTATTTTATTTCTTTTTAATACAAAGGAAAAAGAAAATTTACACCTCAAGCTAATATTATGTAGATTCTGTGTTTCAGAACTAAACTGTAGCTCCTTCAGAAAGCTGACCACAGCTTCATCATTCCTCTTATTTATTGCTGTCTGTTCTTCAGAGAGACCAGTTGCTAGTAGCGCTGCCAGTCTACAGTCAGTCTGTGACTGTGGACTGAATTTATTTTACACATGTGTTCCTGGCGCTGAACTCTACTGAACTTATAATTAATCTTTTCTGCTGAGTAGCTCTCTGATAGCAGATGCGTGTCCTCTGTTCACAACTAAAGTATAATGTTGTTTTGGAGTTTGCAGTGATGTAAATCATGAGACAACCAATGAATGCGATCAGCTGTTCCGTACCCTGCTCAGTCCTGCTAGTTCTACTCACACTGGATCTGGCAATGGAAAATCAATCTGGCCGGGGTGAACGGGTTAGATTACTAGTTTTCTTATCTCACAAATAGATACTCACCGATAAATATGTGATGAGCCAAAAGTAGGAACAAAAACTGAGAAAAAAAGAAAAAATACAAATTAATGAGATGATTGAATTTTTGGGGGGATAGGACAGTTGTGTTTCTTTTTTCTTTTTTCTTTTTTTTTTTTTGCAAAATGTTTTGTTGACGTTATGGAGAAACCACTCCATGCCAGTTTTGGGGGTTTAAAATTGTAAAGTTTGTCTTTGAATTAATCACTAAAAACGATGGACCAAGCTGAACGCATTGCTCATGAACTCTGACTCTAAATGTCACATTTAGAGTTAATGTGACAGCCAACTCAGAGAAAAAATCTCTGAGTTGGCTGAGATCTTCTTCTTCCCCTAATTATTTTGAGAAAAAATCTCAAAATAATTAGGGGAAATAAATATACATAAAAGAAGTTCTTACCAAATGTGCAGCGTCTTGAAAAACAAGTAGGATGGCCTTTACCTGTTCCAAAAACTTCCAAGCACACAGGTGTAATAAATTTAGTATGACACATTGATACGATGTTGCTTGTGCAAAAAGTTAATCTGTGAAAATTTTCACTCCTAAATTTGGCACAGTCAACGATTTGTGGTATTATAACCAAGTGGAAGTGATTGGGCAAGACAGCAACTCATCCACATAATGAAATGACATAGCGGGGTCACAGATGCTGAGGTGCATGCACTGGAGCAATGTTCGGCTATACAATGTCTGCCATCCTTTCTGCTACCTCAACAAACACATTCTCATTTCTGGTTGCTCCATCTAGTTGCCGCTGACCGTTGCAGTCCCCAATAAAGGGCAGAAAAGCCCAAGGGTTATACTGGTTTGTATGTTGGGATGACTCTACTGCTCTTCTCTCTAGCTACTAGGAAAATGATGACCATTGTTTTTCTACTCTCATTACGCTCATGACCAATCAGTGAACAGCAGCACAATTTATGTCACATACAGTACTTGCAGTCGACCGACCCTATTAAGCAGGGACCTAAAAAGCAGAAACCAGACAGGAAAAAAAAAAAAAAACTGGTGGGAACACTCAGCAAGCAGCCTGGGTAGAGTAGAGCCCATGGAAAAGGGAAAATAGAGTTCAAAGGTCTACAACTTTCTGCAACTTCAGCAACAACAGACCTCCACACTTCATGTGGCCTTCAGATTAGGACAAAGAGACTGTTGAGAGGAAGCTTCACGGAATGGACAAGCAGGGGTGATGTGTTCTATGGAGTGTGGAAATTGACAAGTCTGGTTTTGATAGTTGCCAGGAGGATGGTATTTGATTGAATGCATTGTTTTAAGTGTAATTTTGGCACAGAGCAGATTAATGAGCAGGGCTATGTTTGACGTGTTGTTCTTGGTTTCTCAGTTCCCGTTAAAGGAACTCTTAATGCTTCAGCAAAACAAATGTTATGGGAGCAGTCTGGGGACGGCCCCTTTGTGTCCAAAGTAACTGAGCACCGACTCCATGAAAACATGGAGGAGCAGGTCTGGTGAGGAGGAACTTGATGGTACACTTTTGGAATGAATTAGATCAGGGACTGTGCCAGACCTGCTCGCCCAACATCAGTGCCTGACCTCACAACTGCGCTTCCAAAAGAACCTAACTAACATTTGTTTATTTAATAAAATGTAAGTAAAATGCAAATTTACTTTTTGTTTTCAAAATTGATGAACCTCAGTAAGGGTTGGCAATCTTGTTTCCTGTGGCTGATGCATTTGGATGATCAGAGAGGTATAATTTAAAAAGATGTATAAGCTGCAAGTATCTGAAAATATATTATTGTAGGAAAAATCATACCTTATGTAACAGCATCTTAAATGATGTTAGTTTATTCAACTTAAAAGAGCTTAAAACTGGAGAAAACCTGATGTGCCAAACCTGGAAGGTGCAACACAGCAATACGTGGTTAGATGATGTGGAGCCAGACAGTGAGATGATTACAATGTCAGTTCACTGAATTAACTACAGGCTCATCAGAAAAAGTGAAAGAAACACCGGAAATGTTCTGGACAAAAACCAACTACATCTCCAGCCAACTAGTGGAATTTCTTACTTTTATATGGTATTAGTTTGAGGAGTATATATTAGTTGCCCAGTAATACAGGTGATGGTTAGGGGGGTGCTTCCTTCCACATTGTAGATGTGAATTATTGAAACTGTTGAAAGTACACTGGAAATTGTAGTTTTCGAATTTTAAGTTGATAATAATTAACATTTTAATGGTGAAACATGGCCAACAATAAATTCTAACCTGTCATTTTTTAATACAACAGACAGATGGAGATTGGTAGCATCAAAAACTCACAAACTTCCTATTCAGAGCTGCTTTATTTGTGCTTTACCTTCTGCACTGGAAAACGCAGCCGTGTTCTCTGATAATTATCTTAAAAAATTGGTGAGGTGAAGGTCCTGCTGAGCTTGGAACCACCTTCTTTCCCAGGCTGTAGAGCAGCGGGATGCCAGGTTGTTTAAAGCACTCCCAATGGGCATCTGTGAGTGAGGCGCCGCCAGCATTACTGTCCCCCAACAGCTTAGTCCTCATCAACTATTTAGATATGCTCTCAACGCTCCTGGGGAAGCTAATGCTTAGCTGCTGGTGATCAGAAGGAGAAGAAACACTCGTCAAACTAATGGCCACAGAATATAAAAATTCTATTCTTTGCACAGCCAAAATTTAACCAGGTTAAAACCCACACTGTAGAGGCAAAATATCAAGGATTTCTACTCTTAAGTTCAAACCCACCCTGTTCTCTTGTTCCTTTATTATTTCTCACATAAGTGAATCCCCAGATGCTGAGCTACCATGTCCCTCTCTCATCCAACAGCCAGTGTCCCTGGACTGCACACACAGCAAATTTGGAAGTGTCAGATTTCCAGTGCAAGTGTTGTATGTTAAAAATACAGTGTTAATTCAACAACATGAGTTCCAAAGAGTTAAACAAAAAGCAATCCAGTCCAGTGTTGATTTCTAAATTAACTCCAACAGTCTAAATCAACACTCAGTCTGGTGTTGATTAGGAATTCATTATCAGACAGTTCCTCCTACAATTGTAACATTTCTGACATCACATCAGGGAAGGAGCAACAGCTATTGTATGGGTTACAGCAGGTACCCAACCTGGACCTACAGGGGGCCCACATAGGAGAAATAATGTGCCTTCATGGATCCAAATTTTCTTTATAACATCTGATGAGAACTGTAAATAAAAGCCCCAGTAGCTTATATAGTAGGGTGCCCCATTGTTGACTCATGGTTGCTAAAAACCTTACCAGACTGACTGATTTTAGTGACATAGTGAGTGTAAATATTGAATAAAATGTTGTGCTACTTGACTGGCTTTATTTTCACTCATATTTAACTTTATGACACACAAAACTACAAATGAATCGTCCTCATTGTATCCAGGTGCATTCTGGGTAAAGCTTGTCACAACATCATCATCAGTCACTTGGCAACAAATGGCAAACTAGCTAGAGCAGTGGTCCCCAAACTACGGCCCGCAGGCCGGATCCGGCCCTCCTCCACATTTGGTCCGGTACCCTGAACAATACCAGAGAGCATTCAGATTTTTTTTTTTTTTTTTTTTTTTTTTTTTTTTTCGTTTTTTATGCACAATAAGACGTTT
>NW_015113186.1:435795-448327 GCF_001443285.1 Poecilia latipinna | reverse complement strand
CGGAACCCGCCCCCCCCCCCATTTTGGCCGGGCCCCCTAAAAAAACCAAAAAGGTTTCAAAATTTTTTTTTTTTTTTTTTTTTTTTCATTTACCGTATTTTACGGACTATAAGCCGTTTATATGTGGATTTTCTTCAACCACCAGGGGGCTCTTTAGCAGGAAGAGAATCATTGGTTACTTGCGGGCCAACACTGAGCCCACAAGCAGCAAAATGAGTAAGAAACAGATCAGATGTCTTTGGAAAGTTTCTTTGCAACGGGGAAAAGGCCCAGAGAAGAGACAGGAGAATGGATTTATCCCGGACCGGTAGGTGAGTCAAACATTACAAGCCGCTCTGTGTAACATGCGGCGACCGGCTGCTAATGAGGCAATGAAGCTTCAAACTGCTTTGCCAAGTAGAGACCGAGCACGCTGTGGATATAAGCAACACTTCGGGTGTCATTGTCTCTCATCACTCCCAGATGGACCGTCTGGTTGCAGAGAAACAAGCTCAGGGCTCCCGTTAGTCGTTATCGTGAGTTAAAATTTTCACGAAAGTAAAATGTTCGTTTTTGTGGCGCATCTGTATCTTATTTTGAAGGGATATGTAAATGTTACCATAGCGACCAGAGTCAGAGCGTTTGGGCAGCGGTTGAGAGGAGATGAGTAGAGCTTGTGAGTCTTAAGTCTGGTTTAGACGGGAAGATTTAAGGATTGTCGGCCGATTCTCCAAATCTCTGTGACCACAGAGCTGATAAAAGTACAACAGATTTGATCGGTTCGTGTGTCCAAAGCAGGAGCAACAAACCACATGAACCGATTCCAGTCACAAACATCGCGATTCCAGAGGATAATCCAGTAAAAAACCCACAACATAGCGGGACTGTTGTCATAAACTGTCATTCGGTAAATCATGACACTTTTAATACAAAGTTGACATTATTCAAAATGCCTTTGTTATGACAACTTGACATTAACCAAGAAATCATTACTGATATAAATTTGTTATAAAAGTATTACTGATTGCACTTTAAAAAATAGGTAACTTTATGTTATTAAAGGTAAAGTTTAAACAGTAATGATTTCTTGTTTTAATTGCTCTAGTGGCTTTTATTTGGTAATAAATTGACAAAAAAAAGTGTGTAATCAAAGAAAGGAATGACCGGGAAGCGAACCCACTACAGCCACATTGAAAACTAGAGCCTCCATATGTGGATTGTGCTTAACCCATGTGCCACCACAGCATACCCTGCCAGTAGTATTTCAAAACTCAGATTTTTATGTTAATATATACTTTACACCGTTCTGTGTGTTAACACCATGAACACGTTCATAGTGTTAACTTTTGAGAACATACACTAGTTGTTGGGTAGATTAACACTGAAGTGTGTTTGATTTCAACTACTGTGAGTGTTGATTCAACTCTATCATAAATAACACTTTCAAAAGTGTAACTTCTACACCATCCAGAGTGGACCACTCTGACACTTTCGAAGTGTTTAATTTAACTCTGTAGGAGTTGATGGAACACTTCCAAATTTGCTGTGCAGATACCTCTCCGTCTTTCTGTGCTCACCCAGGCTCTCACACTCTTCCTCACCCTCACCACCAAACTGGCTCCTCCTTCTCAGTCACTTCCATCTCGGCTGCATCCCCACTCTCCCACAAGCAACTCCATGAGGGGTCGCATGATGAATGAGCAGAAAGTCAGCAGGACTGCGTGCATGTGTGTGTGTGTGTGTGTGTGTGTGTGTGCGTGTGTGTGTGTGTGTGTGTGTGTGTGTGTGTGTGTGCAGGGGAAGTCTGCATGCACACGCATGCATGCGTGTGTGTGTGTGTGTTGGTCGGAGAGTGATGACCACAACTGCCAGAGTGATCACAGTGGGATTCATTACGGCGACAGACAAGGCCGCCTCTAAAACTCCGAGTGTGTGTGTGCATGTGTGTGTGTTTGGGCTTGTATCGGTGCATGTGTGTGCATGTCTTGACAGGCCCTCCACTAAAATGGCGTCTGAGGATTACCCTGACTGGGATGGAATAAACAGTGCTTTGTGTGTGTATGTGTGTGTGGAGGTGCGGGGTGTGTGTGTGTTGGGGGTATGGGGGCTTGATAAATTATTTACATCAGTGAGAAAGCAGCGTCGACACTGTTTATGCCCGCACCTGCTCTTCTCAGTGCTTAAAAGATGATTTATGTGTTATGGTCACATCGGATTTCAGCAACTATTGGTCTGCTGTCTTTTGGGACATAAAGCGGTGGTTACAAAGTGCCGCAGGCTCGTTTGGGAGGCAGCAGTGAGAGAACAGCAGCATCATATAACTGGACCAGGCAAACTCCTGTCCAGAGGGCTGTTACAGCAGTTTGTTTGCTCTTACACTCAAATGAGTTATGGACACACTAAGGGAGGGAAGGCTGGCAATGGCTGCCATGAATCTTGTGTTGTGAGGATAGGTTCCCTCGACTTAAAGTCTCTGCAAACAGTAAAGAGAAAATTTCAATAAAAACAACACGAAGAAGCTCCGAAAAGTCACAATACATCACTTAGATAACTTTCTCTTCATTTAGACACTTTTTATAAGGTTAACATAACAAAATAAATGTAATTTTATTTTCAGTATGAGTTCACTACACTAACTGCGTTCTGAATCCCAGCTGTTTGAAAAAATGGGAAAAGCAAAAAGATGGTAAATAAAGATGTTTCTGCATTTCCATTACAAAAGCTTACAAAACTTTGTCAATATTTGGTGAATGTCAAAAAAAAAAACATTAAATGAGAAACAGTTAAAATTATACATGCATAATCCTCATCCTCCAACTACTTCCTGTCATCTTCTTCTTTGTGGTTTCCTTCAGTGGCAACAGCTGGTTGTTGATCATGTGACTTGTATGATGGGGAAAAAGCGTTTCCATGGGAGTTTTGTTATGTTAAATAAACCAATTTTGATAAAAACCAAAAAAACAAACAAAAAAAAACTTCATTCTAATACCAAAACTTTTTATAAACAAACTCAATTTTTTTTTATCAAAATTGCCATGTTTCCATTAAACTTTTTTTTTTTTTTTTTTTTTCCCAAAATGTCAAACTGCACAAATATATGGTACATGGAAACGCAGCTGCTGATCTGTTCATGGTTCCATTCAATCTTTCCTTTAGTCCCCCGTCCCAAAACAACGTGAAGATGGACAGATTCTAATATTTGATTGACTGTCTTTCTCATTTTCTGTCAAAAATCTGTGACGTTCACTGACGTCAGAGTTTATTTTGATAAATGCAAGTACATAAAAAAACAATGTTGCGTGTCAGTAGGTGAGAGGTGGAACATTGATGGAGGTCACGTTCATCCCCTTTCGTAGCCACCCTGAGCTTTTAAACAAAGCCCAATCTATACTCCACCCATGATTCGGATTTGAATCATGATCCAAACAAGATTACTGATAAACATTTGGAGTAAAATGTCTGAGTTTGACTCAGAAAAAACTAAGATAAAAACAGGGGAGAACTCACATGGGAGCAAAACAAGTTAGTTTGGAGGCTTTTCAGCCACTTAGATAAAGTCTATCATACATTTGTTCTTTCTCTTTTTCTTTCCTAATGGAGTTACTTGAAGACTGTAAGAAACCCATATCACTCTCCATCTTGTAATAATCTGCCCCCAAAGTTGCACCAACATTGCTTCGCTGTCATGTGCAGAACGTGAGTTCCAACTTCTCTGGAGTGTCTTAGCTCCAGATTGCATCACTTTCACTTTCTCCATAGTATCTGCCAACATGTCCCAGATATTAGTCTCCTGCTACAGACAGGGGTGTCACAGCCAGATTTACATACAGCCCAAACAACACAGACACCCAGCGGTACCTCATTGCTACACACCAGCTCAATATTTCATAGCCATATGAAATATGCCTGAATGTGTGCATGGCATCTGCCATCTTTGGGGCTTTGTAGCCCCCAGGAGGGCCGTTTGATGTGTAATTGGGAAGTGTGCTGAATTAATCAACAGTTTATGCGCTTTTTAATTGAAATAACAGTTTTCGAAAACACGGATAACACAGAGAACAGCATCATAGATTGTTTCCATATTGTCTTTTGCCTATTGTCAGCTTTCATTTTTGTGCTCATTAATAGCCCGTAGAGATTCAAGAATGAAATAAGTGTTAAAATCAGAAAGTGCTTTTACAGAGAGAAAATTCTTCACTGTGATGTGAACATGAAATAACGGCTGAATGCTCCTTGGAGGATTCCTCTGATGCAGATTGCGTTGCCTTGTGTTTCCTTGTTTTGAAAACAATTTTTTATTCCTTCCTTTTTTCTCTTCTAAAAGCTAATTGACAAAGTCTCAGGTGAGCCTGTGGCTGATCTCACACACTGACATGTAACCTCTGACAATTTACCTTCTTCTCATTTGTAGTGAGTCGAGGAGCTGCAAATAAGAGTTTCCAGATATTTTACCAGGTTTTTGTTCCTTTCTTTATCACTCTGGCAATTTTACATCTCTACTTGCAACAAATGCAGAACAGATTGGTGCACTCTGTAAATGGAGATTCAATAAAAGCTCAGGATTGTGCAAGTGAATAAAAGTAATACAAACAGGAAGTTTAGTTTAGACATTAAAGGAGGTGATTGATGCAAGGACATTCCACAATCCTATGGATTTCTATTTCTATGTTATCTGTAATATAGAAACACAAACACAATGTTAACTTTTGCATCAGTCTAAACTTTGTTTCAAATATAACTATTTTAAAAGAGAATGAATAGCTAAAGATACATTTGAGCATGATTTGCAGGGCTTAAAATACAACTAAATATAAACTATTAAAACACTGAAATAAAAAATAGCCAGGTACAGGAGGAAAAAAAACTAAATCAAAATAAACGATGCCGCTACATACAGCTGATATGCATTCTTCAAAAAATGTGAAAATAAAAAACCTCCAATGGGTCAGGCTCAGGGACAGAGGTCCTCTGGCTCCTTTCAGTAGAGAGGTGACTCAACTCTGAGCATCCCATGATTTGCTGAGCTCTTCACTCTGATTCTAAGGGGAAGCCCAGCTACACTACACAGGAAGCTGCTTCACCAGTTTGTATCCAGGATTTCATTTTTTCAATGTTAACTCTCATGAGAGTTACTGCAACACCTGAAGTACTGCAGATAAAACCTGCTCCATATGTCCATCTGTCACTTCATCCTCCCACCACTCATCAACAACACACAGAGATAGTTAACCTTATTCCACTTGAAGTACAGGCTGAACCCCAAACCAGGGAGAGCAGTCCACGTTTTCCAAACAGAACCACAGCCTCTTTGTATATCTTTCTCTTGTTTAGGGTTATCATCATGATCCATAAAATCATCTCACTGAAAAATAGAGTCAAACCAACCAAAATCCAAATGAAGGACTTAAAGAGTAAAGGTCTGTCATATAAAAAATGTAAAGCTCAGTATGTACTAATACACTTCAATAAATGTGAAGGTTATGTAACTATTACTTCAGATGAAATGGTGTGACTGTGTGTTTACAGTGATGACAGCTGGAGCACAAAAAATCATGCAGACACAGGATGAACCTCAACATGTTCTTCAGTTCATTTGATTAGACTTTGCATTGTTCTTTTTAAGTTTTAGTGGTTCAGACAGTAAAGATTCACTTCTGAAACTTTCTTTAGAAATCATTAAAATGTCTCACTCTCTTGGATCACTCTGACCAAAGTCCACTGCAGGTCAGATACTTATATTCTACATTAGCCCACTTCAGGAAAACTAAACTCTCCCTTCAGTTCTGATTCTGATTACTTGTGCTTTGCAGCTTTTCAGCTTAATTCCATTTCTTATAGTATATTATTATTGCATGGACTGCAATCCACAACTAGATAGAGTCAATTGTACTCAGAAGCTGGAGAAAAGGAGCAGAGAGTATTCATATGCTGTCAATACACCACAGAGAAGATTCCTTTCACCTGCCTGAGATGTTGCTATATTTATAGCGATTGCACCGACCATTAGACAAAAGCATAGAAGTGTCTCTCTTCATCCCCATGACAGCAGCTATAGCAGAGATAATAAATTGTTACAGTAGAGATCAATGTCTCTTGGAAGCGGGGAGGGAAAAAGGGAGCGAATCTCATTGTTCCTGCTCTCTGTTTGCTGCTCTTCAAGAAAGATCCCCAGCTGCCAGCATGACTAATGGCAACCATTCTAGAGTAGCCGTTTGGTACTCAACATCACTGTGGACTGGGAGTCGGGGCCGTCAGGTCTCTCCCTAGCGCCCTCCACGCACGGTCCCAAGGGTCCTTTGCTCTGCCTGGATGGAAAGGAGGAGCTATAAATCAGCCCGTCTGGGGGTTGCTCTGCTTTACCATCCATCTTCAGCTCTGGTCCCTGATGGTGAAGATGGGGCAAAAGGGGTTGGGAGTCAGAGGGTAGAAACGGTCCAAGTACCTGGAGAGAGGCAGGATGAGATGCAGGGAGGTTGGGCAGAGGTCTGTCTCTGGTCTCACCCAGGGGTCAGAGGATGCCACCACAGTGAGGAACCACCACAAAGGCCACACCACGAGTACTCAGACTGTTTTCTTCTGTTTTTTTTTCTTTCTTTTTTTAACTATTAAAGGGACTGCATTATCTAAAATCAACTTCTTTGAGACACATAAGACTGCCGCTTTCAGATCAGCAAGCAAGTTTTATATTAAATAAAATTCAACTGAGTAAACGCAAAAAAACTGTTTGTAAATTAACCAATTCAGCCTTGTATTAAAACAAAAACACAGGAGAGTACTCACTATTAGCAACACATGCCCCACATGTCTCAGCAAAATCCTCCTAAATTGTTGAAATAAAGAAAAAGGGGCCAAAATTCCTCCATAGAAATGTAAAAGACTCCTTGTTAGTTTTTCAAAAACTTGGTGTCAATATTTGCCACCATGGGTGGCAAAACCAGGTTTTACGTTTAGTACATGATTACTTTTTCACGTTGGGTCAGTTTGTTAGGTTCATAGATTTATACCAATTACAGCTTGCATTTAGAAATTTCTCTGAAAACTGAAACTTTTAGAAACTTATCTCAAAAATACATTAGATGCCAAAGATCGAGATTTTAGGTATCAAGATACTTTACATCTAATGTGCATAAACAAATGAGTTCAAATGTCCTCTGATTTGGACATTACCTTTTGCCCCTTACCTTCATAATATTAAATATTTTACACATCTAAATGAAATATGTCACAACTGCATGGCCACTGATGGAGCTTGTTACTGAGGTCTGAGATGGTGGGAGTTAAAGAGAAGAGCATGAGCACATATCAAAGGGTGAGAAGAAGCCAAGAAATATTTTGACTCTATGAGTGGGAGCTGATGTGTGCATGTGTGTGTGTGTGTCTCTCTGTGCGGGGATCCATGTGTATGTATGCATGTGTCTGTGCCTGCGGCAGTAGCAAGGGTCGGGCAGAAAAGGCTTTTTCTCCACATCTTCAAACAGCAGCACAGTTCTGTGCAGCAGGACCCGGCAGACGGTGGCAACGCCAGGGGCTGCCAGGGTGGCGGAGAGGAGTCACACTGTTTCAAAGAAACAAGACACAACTGCAGGGCAGAGCATCTGATCCAAGCACGCGCCTCCACCCTCCAACCAAGCATGGCAAGGAGGAGATGCAGTCGGTGTGGCTGGTTTGGGAGGGGGTGACTTCTCTATTCACTGCTGCTTCACTTTCTCGTCGGAACAAACAAGAGAGATATGAAGAGGTTACAATTACAGCCCGTCATGCAGCTTAAACACCCTGCTCCATCTCCCTCCATCTCTCCTCCTGGGAGAGGAGCACCAGAAAATGGGCAGACAGCCACAGAACAAACTCAAGAGGAAATGTTTTCCTTAAACCGGTGATAAAATTGTTAAGACAGTCTAAAAAAGCATGACATGTTGACATGCTGTCAAGCCTGAGACTCTAAAGAAGTTATATTTGACGTGGTGACAGCTGTGGCAGTATTTTGAGCCAAGCTGGCTGCCATAGAGATGTTGGACGACAAGAACAGACACAGTGTTAGTAAATATAAAGTTTTTCCAATGAAATTTGCAATACTTTTTCGTCACAAATTAATTGGAAAATTGTTACAAATTTGTGAGTGTGTGTGTGCGTGTAGGTGTGTGTGTGTATGTGTGTGTGTGTGTGTGTGTGTGTGTGTGTGTGTGTGTGTGCGTGTGTGAACAGTTATGTGTTTTTAAACTGCTTAGCAGTCTGGGAATTTTTGTATCAATCTGATACCAAGAAAACACAGGGTTAGTAATACCAATACTTTTTATTGGAGTGTCATCATCCTCGAATAACTTGGTAATTGAACTTCATTTAGTTGATAATGATTATGATAAAACATGGGGGGAAATTTTAAGGCAAGTCAAAATGTTTTATTAAACTTTTTTACTAAACTATCAATGTAATATAACACAACAGAATTAAATAAAACATAATTTCATTTTTACATTCTACTACACACTATTTTGTATGAACTAAGTCTTTAACTGTAATCTGCATGTAATCCAAATAGGAACACTATTTTCCCCTTAATAGCTAACAGAGGAGCATTTTCATATTCAATGTTAAGATTGATAAGTCCAGCACTAAGCAGTGATGTGGAGGAGTGTATTACAAAAGCCCAAAAGTCCATAAAAATGTCTAACACCTGTACACAAAATATATTATAGGAGATGTAACAGTAAGTTAATGTTATAGTTCTGTTCAGTAGATTTGTTGGTAATGTTCTGTTTATTTGTTTTTGTGTTATATAATAATATAAAGTTTAATTGAAATATTGCTAAAAAGTAATAATGTCTGCATTCCTAACAGAATTCAGTCATATAAAACTAGTCAAGTTAAAGGCTTCTCATAAAACATTGAATGTAAAAGAATATGTTTAACATAAAAAACATTTTTACTTTGAAGTTAAGCAAAAATCTGATGTAATAACATAAGAGCCATGTCTCTTCTTTGGGAGCCATGACACAAGAAAAAGAACCAAACTTCATGTTGCTGGAGGACGACTTCAAAGAAGAGTTAGGTTTTAAAAACAATATGTCATGAGGTGGTTGTGGGTGGTGGTGAGGATAGACGCAGAGACCCAGGTTTCGGTGATGATGATGATGAATTTAATAATAAAGCTCACAGTCCAAAACAGGCAGCACGGCAGAGAGACAGGCACACAGCCAAGTACCGGTAGCAACTGATAAACAGGACTTCGTGCGAGCGAACACAAACCAGGACTTAGCAGTTCGACTGGAGAGTTTAGACAACATGCAACAGACATACGTTTGACGTCCGACAAACTTAGACATTGACAACGACAAGGACCCGACGAGGAACACAGACAACAGGTGGGTTGGGGTAATCAGGGGAATGAGACACACCTGGGGAGCAATCAGCGGGGAGGACAGGACAGAGACTCATAGGAACAGGACTACACAGGAAAAAACTCAAAAACAAACACACAGAAACACGGATCGTGACACAATATCCCTAAAATTTGAGCACTTCAGAGAGAACTTTTCAATCCATCATCCAAAAACGGAGAATATGGAACAATAGTAAATAGATTAAGACATGGCCATGCACCTGAAGACCATAGTGTCTTTGGGGGAGGTGCAGAGATTCACATCTCAGATGGGAGAATCTGTCAACAGGACAACCATTGTTGATGTCCTCTAAAAAGATCATTGGTGGCCATGCAGAGTAATTTGAGCATTTGTGGCAGGCTATGTTGTGGTGAACCATTTATAGTGTAGCAAAGAGGAAAGGGGAAGATGTGAGCAGCATGTACATGAGAGTGATTAACAGCGCTAAGAACTTCCTTCTATCTCTGATTGGCTGTTTCTGACAGCACGGTTTGTTCAGATGGCAGAGGAGCTCCATCGTCTTCACAGATTATGTCTCATATGATCCTGCCAGCTTGGTGAGCTTAAACATAATGAAACAAAGAGGCAGAATAAATCAAAGTCAAATCAAATCAATTTTTATTTGTATAGCACATTTCAGCAGCAAGGCATTTTAAAGTGCTTTACATCATAACAAAAACAAAAATACAAAGTCATACAACATAGAACCAACAATCAAAACATCACATTAAGTCAAATGCCATCATTAAATTAGTAACTGATTACGTTTCAAATACAACTATAAATAAGTGGGTTTTTAGTCGAGTACTCAGTGTTTCAGCTGTTTTGCAGTTTTCTGGAAGTTTGTTCCAAATTTGTAGTGCATAGAAGCTGAATGCATGCACTCCTTTCATTTGACCTTTATGTGCTACTTTGCATTGGTCTTAAATATATTACCCAATAAAATAGAGTGACACTTCTGTTTATGAAGGGATGTGATATATAAAAGATAAGAAATATTTCTATATTTCCATAGATGGTTCATGTGAAATGCAGCTCCAGCTTAATGACGCTTAGTGATAGATTTTAGTCAAATAACTTCTCAAACTCCAGGTGAAATCTTTTATTTGGTGTTGTTGTCACAGTCGTGGTGCTGGTAGCCTGTAATATTCACAATGACATTTACTGGTGATGAGTAAATTTACAACCCTTCAAAGGATAAAGAAACTACTGCTGGGCAGAGCATCTGACCCCAGCAAACACTTACACCTGGCAACCATCGCCACAAGTGGGGGACGATAGCTTCAGCTGGCTCGTCCCTAGCTCTCCTCCAAGCAAACAAGAAAGGAAAAGTGCAAAAGTTACAATTACCGGCCGTCACACATCTTAAACGCCCAGCTCCTTCTCCTTCCATCTCTCCTCCTGGGATTGAAACAGCAGAAAATGTGCCAAAAGCTACAGAATAAATAACAGAGCTGGGGTGGGGCTGAGGGTCTCTTCAAATGAATGCTAATTCCACTGAACCTCCACAACCACTGCACCCCAGCACCAACAACTTTGTTCACATATTGATGGGTTCTGCAACGAACTTCAATGGCACAAACCATCTTGCAGAGAGGACGATCAAGCCAGGGAAATGGTGGAGGGAGAGAAAGTCACAAAATCAGAGGGGGAAAGAAACTGGGGTCCCAGATTATTTCTCCACTCGATCCCAGCCACTCATTTCATTAGCCACCCCGTTAATTAGCCTCCTTGAGCTCATTTGCAAGTCAATAGCTGTGGCTGTAGGACTGGCGGCTTTGAGCCGCAGCACCCCTGTGATCTCTGGGTCCTCCAGCCCCTCCACCCCTCACACACTGGATGCAAGCCTTCCTGACAATTAGTACAAAAGAGATTCATGCTTTGTATAGCCAATACATTATTCATATTTTCTCCTCACTTAAATAAATCATAATGTTCTTGAGGGTTTTACTTAAACAACATGCTTTCTATCCCTCTCCCGGCTACAGCCCACTCTTTTGGCAACATCCAGGAGAAGCTGGTTTGCAGTGACCTTGCCCCTCGTTTGGATCCCTGCTTTAGTTCTGCAGAACAACCCAGCTCACAACATCTACTCTGCCACTTAATCCAAGTAATAATCAAATTGGAAAGAACGTTTACTTTGAGCACTGTAGTCCTTCGTCATATAAAAATTATAATATTGCTTAGATAATATTGTGTGAAACTATTTGCCCCATTACAGATTTCCTTCAGTTCATTTATTTCTTTGTTTGTCCTTTATCAGTGTTTCAGATCTCCAAACAAATTTAACATCAGATAAGGGTAATAATAAAGTAAACTAAAGTAGAAGTAAAATGATGACTTATTTTATTAAGGGAGAGTTATCCAAAACCAGTTTTAGCTCAAACTACACACTTAGTCAGATTTAATTAAAAAAAAATAAATGAATAAATAAGTCCAGCCTTTGATTAGGACAAAGTCTATTTTTTTTTTACCCATTAAAAGTTGGATAACGATTTGCTTTGGATCATTGTCCTGGAGCATAACCAAAATGAACTTGAAAATGAGATCAGGAATTGTGAATGTATGTTTCAAGTGAGCAGAATTTATGACTTCATTAAATATGCAAGTTGCTCTGGAGAGGAGCAGCAAAGCAGCCCCTGACCACCACACCACCACCCCCATGCTTGACTGTCTGTGCGATGTTGTTCTCTGATAGGCTGTTGTTTTACGTTGGATGTAACGTGATCCACTTCTCTCTGAAATATGATTTCTTCTCCCATCTGTCCACAAAATGTTCCAAAACTCTGAGGGATTTTTTTTTTTTTTTTGGCAAATGTGAGATGGGTCTTGGTGTTCTTGGTCAGCAGTCATTTTGACTTGGAACTCTCCTATGGAGGCCATTTTTTTTTTCTTGTCTCTCTAATCATAACCTCTGACCTTACCTGAGGCAAGTAGCCTACCATTCTTTTGTCATCTCCTTTGACTAATCTGGACACTTCTAGGACTGTCCCCTATGTCCTCAAAATGTGATGAACGTCTCTCTGTAGGGTCCACTGGCATCCTGTAAATATTAAAAATTTACTTAGGAACCCTTTAAATAATGATAATGTTCATGAGTTTTTCTTATGAGTTCTTGAATTTCTATCTACCTGAAAATAATGTATGGCTTAATGTGATTTTTATGCTTACTTCAT
>NW_015113186.1:413146-431265 GCF_001443285.1 Poecilia latipinna | reverse complement strand
TTAAGAGAGTTTGTGATTCTTAAATAGAATCAAGAAATCAGGCCTTTCAATAGAGGCCTGATTTCAATAACCAGTCCTGGCTCTGGCTACTGAAATGACAGCAAATCACAGTAATGATCATTAATAAAATAATAAGGGGTCAATTATTGAATATTTTTTTTCCTCCTTAAAGGCAAAACATCATTTTCAACATTCATTCTGTACTTACTCAGGTTCTTTTTGTTTTATTTTGACACTTATTCATGATCTGAGACATTTTAATGTGACAAAAATAACCAAAAAAATCTGTAAGGCAGCATGTACTTTTTCATAGAACTGTAACTTTTAGCTTTCTTCATTCTTTAACCACAGATAAAACAACTCTCTCTTATCATCAATGCTTTTAGCATTATATAAGCGTTTATGTTAAGCACAGATACAAGTTTAAGTTTCTTCAGCTCCCTCAGAGAGCAAACAGAGACTTCATCCAGAGGATCATGTGCCTCAATCCCTCTCAAGTCCTCCACATTGATCTGATCTGTTAGTGCTGTTGTGTTGGGCCAGTGCTGTCTGGACAGAGCAGCGCAGCTGTCTCAATGATTTAGCAGCCCTTTGTACTATTATTCATCTGACTGGAGGGAGTCAGTGTCCAGCTGAGGGCTTGCATCTTTCATGACCACTTGCACTTCATTCAGACAAAGGTACTTCCAAAGAATACTTTCGGGACCACAGCTCATGTATGTTGATGCATATGGCTGCATATTGATTTTTAACATCTTTATTTTATTGTCAAAGAATAAGACTCGCTGAAGTGAACTCTTAAATTTTCTGATTTTCTTTCGACAGATGCTGCCAGTTTCTCTGATGCACCTGTCACTTTAGCTAAGTCATCAATGCATGTCCGACAGCTGTCAGTTTTAACTACAAAGTTTACTGCTCATTTGGAAAGTTGCCAAGTGCTTTATAGTAAATAATCCTCTAACTCTCTCTCTCTCTCTGGAGTTCCTCTGCTTCGTTCTGGTTGCTGTATTTTTAAGTGTTCTGTTCCAGAGTTGTGGGGTCTTGGAGATCTGAGGCTTCAGGTATACACAGCTAGCCTGTCACTTGAGAACGGCTAGGAACAGATAGTGCAATTAGCCAGCAGAGAACATGTTTATCTGTCAGCCCACAGACAGGTTGGGACGGCTTTGAGGGGAAGGAGGGGAAGGGAGGTACACCACCCGTTCTCCCTGTGCTCAGGCTATTAGACAATTTCACAGAGCCCATTTTCAAATACAAAAAGGGTAACACCCATGCTCCCTCCACCCAAACCCACCCAATTAGCAGAAAATTCCCCCTTCTTCAGCATTTATTACACCTATTCAGTATTCTGGATGCTGCTATCACTTTTCCATAACTAGGCCGTACAAAGAGCAAATGCTCCATTTGGTGTGATTTGTTGCCCTGCTTGACCACTTCTTTGTGTCGGCCGGGCTGGTTAAGCGCCATGGAATGGTGCACCCCTGCTGTTTTATCAAGTCTGCTGAATCCGTAATGAAATAAGTGAGGGTGACAGTGGCTAGGGAGGAGGGGAGGCGGAGGTAAGAGCAACAGAGCGCCTTATTTGAATCATTTAAGCAAGATGCAATTACAGCTGTGCCTGGTGCGAAGGAAACAGCCCATTTTAAAGGCAACACAAATCAATGGGCATGGCAATGGTGATGTGTTTGACAGAAGTGCCTGTTAGTGGTATGCGGCTGCTCCAGAGGATCATTACACACCCTGTAGACAATACATTATCCACAAAAGAGAAGAATGAAAACAAAGAGCAGTGGGAGAGGAGGAGGAGGGCATGGAATCGTCTTTAAAATGGCCCATAAAGGTGTTTTGGAGAAAGAAAATGTCACTCTGTTTGCACATTTTCAGGCACTCTCGCATCCTTTTGGCACTTTTACACACTTATCCTCGATGCCTGCAACTTAGGCTTTCTCCAAGCTTCTCAGAGGAGCGTTTTCTTTGACTTTATGGACAAAGAAACTCAAACTGTGAAAAATCTGTACGAGTTAGAGTTATCCTTTCCCTCACTGAAAACCATGTCCATACTAACATCAGCTCTCAGTAGCTTATCCCAACTTGGTAGGTTTTTGTGGTGTACTTGTTATTTATGTACTGATAATGGATGAAATGGTGCTGCAGCTTGAGATGAAGTATTGTTTCACAACCTCACCTATCTTTAATCCTGTAAGACTCATCGTTGTAAACTTATTCTTGATTTTTAATGCTGCTTTTTAATTTAATGGAAACAATGTAATTGGAAAATCGTGGAGTTTTTTTGGACATTAGCGGAATATCATTATCAATTTGCATCAGCATTTGTAATGGAAATGCAACGAGTGAGATGCAACATTTTGCCCCTCACCCAATGTCTTTAATTTTGTTTTACAATTTCAAACAGCATACGAAAGGAAGGCAAAGCCAATGGAACTTCAAAGTGAGGGGGAAGCTGACATATCTATGTGTGACTTTGACGTGTACCAAGGTCACTTGTTTCACAATGATATTATTGATATTAAACATCTAATTGTTTTTACTGAGCCTGTTGAAATTCTGCCATTTATTTCTCCCAATATTGCAATGTTACAACATTTTCATAAAACCTTAGTAAAAACAAAAGAAATGACAGAACCTTCGGCTGCCTCTGCGTCTCCACTGCGTTCTGACCTGTCTGCTGTTTGTTCCCTGATGTTTTCTAACAACATCTATGAATTTAAGAAAGCCTTTATGTACTTTAAAATATATATGATTTTTTTTACAGCTCTCCAAGATTGTTGCTTTTCCCTTTGTGGACAAAAAAATTACAGTTACTCAGTTGTAGAGTAAATGTAGTAAGATAACAGTGATAAAACAGTCAGGTCTGTGTGGCTGATTCTGACAGGCATTGCAGTTCAAGCTTAAAGCTGTCTTAATGAAACACTCTGTCCATTTGTATTCCTTTAGCAGTAAAGGAGACCAGACTAAAAGTCAAATCACCAGAGAGTGTGAAAGTCAAGATATTCCAGCCTTTGCTGCTTTGATTTTGACCATTCCTTTCCTTTTATCTGTCACTTCCGATTGCCCCCTATGGCTCTGAAACAAGATGCTCCTTCTTTAGAGAGTCCCTTTAAAACTTGTACTCAAAGCATATTCAAAAAGGATGGGAGTTGCAAGTCAGTAACTGTCCATGCTTAAAAATGTCTGAAAGTCTCTCTAAAGCCAACTTGTATTTGTTTGATTTCAGAAGTTCTCATAAGTAATGAGATGGAAGGAGGGAGAATGGAATGAGGTCACCTACAATGACAATTCTGCAGAATGTGGGCTTTTTCAGTTAGTTAGTCTCAACATTAGATGAGCTCCAGAAGCATTCAGGCCCAGTGTTGGGTGTAACTTTGACTGAGCCTGGCACCTCTGGGACATGTCAAGCATGAGTGCTTTCTCTATCTCTCATTCTCACTTTTTGATTATTTCTCCCTCTCTCTTTGCCTGAGGACCAGGCCATCTGCTGCCTGGTGGTGCAGCCAGGCATTCTGACTGGAGTCGGCACAGACCAGTCTGAACAGCGGAAAGCAGCTCGTTCTGTGCATCGCCTGGTTTTAGCCACAGATTCAGGCTGCTTCTTCCCTTTAGCCAAACACTTTGCATTTGGAATACACTCTGCAGCCGCCACCGAGTTGTAAATAAAATGATCCGATCAAAACACAAAACCGTACAGCAGCAGCAACACCCGTTTCCCTGAGCGCTCCAGCCTTTTTTTCGCACAGAGGGGGAGGAGAACGCTGGGGATTGAGAAGCAACGCTGAAAAGTTGTTAGAGAAAATTAGAGGAGGTTCCTGAACCGTGGACCCACTGACTGGGAAACAGGAACAGGATGAGAGACCCCAGACTTTCAGTCTAGTCATGTGTGAAAAGAAAAGAATCTCTCTCCTCCTTAAGCTTTCTGGCCACCCCCGCCCTCACCCTCACCCTCACCCGCTCCACCACTCCCCCGCAAGTCCCTGAGTGCCAGTGACTTACAGAGCAGGCTGGAAGTGAAAGAAGCCTAAAAGTGCCAAGTCAACAGCAGCCTTGCCTGGCCTTAATGTATGCAGAGTTTATTGCTAACCCCTTGCTTCAGTCTGTTTCCAGGGCTCGCCTCCTTTGTACCTGACGCCCTCCACCATGCTGCCTCTGTGGCTTTCTGTGGAGAACCGTGGCTGGTCATTGGGGCCCCGTTCTGGACCACCCCTCATCTATCAGTGACACTACTGGCTGACAGAGCACTTATTCACATTCACTCATGAATATTCAATTTACTCCTGCTTCCTTCAAGGGTACAAAAGATACAGCATATCTAAATACAGGAGAGAGAAAAGTGGCATCTCTTAGTTTGCCCCTCCCCCTTCTCTTCCTCTTCGTCAGTCTGTATACATCTACAACCTAAAGATCAGCAGGCAACACGCAGGCCTTAATTTCATTTCCCTGTTTCATCAGAGGTGTCGACCAGGAGAATCCCCCCTCCAACCCCCACCACTTTGAACAAGCTAACACAATCCTGCACCGTTTGCGCGAAAGAAAAATCCCATTTGTCCTTTGTCAGCACAAACACTTTAATTTGAGGCTTTCACTCCTGAGTAAGCAGCAGATCTTCTCAGAAGCCCAGAGAGACGGAGGAAACACATGTGGGTCCTTCAATCTCACCCTCATCAGCAGAGGCACAGCTCGTTCGGCGTGGCCTCCATGTTTTTGTCAGTCAGCGAGGGCATGCATAAGTCAGGAGGGGAGGAGAGGGGTTCGGGCGTGTCAGCGGATAAACAGCCGCCAGGACCAACAGTCACATTTCTGTTGCAAAGTCTTGTAAGGCTGCTTGATGTGGCAGACTTTCTGGGTGGTTTGGAGCTGTGCTGTGCACGGTCAGAGGCGCACAGTGAAACTGTAACAGCTAGGCTTCTTCCTGTTGTGGCACAGGGACAGAGAAGACGGCAGTGGGAACTGAGTAAAATGACAATGAAGTGCTTGAACAGCATTGTCTCATTTCTCGTAATGAATAACTGACAGTGCGCAGCATCATCCCAATCACATTTTAGGGAAATGCAAAGACACGTAAATGTGCAACTCAGGTCTTATGGTGGTTTACGGTGACCACCTTACGGTGACATGCAACTATAACAGAGACTTTAGGAAAAAAAAAATCTGACTCTTTTGTGAAGCATTCTTTGTAAAATGGCATAAAAGCCCAAACTCTTCTGAACATAGTGTTCTCCAGGATTTTTCTCCTGATCAAACTACATGGAGGCCCTGTGATGGACAGCGAATCTGTTCAGTGGCCTGCTTAGTCATTGGCTGCAACACAGGTATCAGCGAGACCCTTCAAATTTTAATAAGTAGGTAAGAAAAAGGAATGAAGGTTAAAACATCATGCGATCAAATACGGCAACATGCTCAGTTGCATTTCTCTATCAGTTAATGAACACAAGTCCAGTTAGAGCCTCCATGCTTGTTTTAAATATGACCTGGATGTAAGTGGATATGTTGTTTTCATTACTATAAAATGTGTAAATTTCTGAAATTGTGCATGAAGAAAGCAACAGGAGATTGCTGCTATTGATGCTGTTTTTATTATGTTAAATGCGAAATTTAGACCTCAGAATAACCAGACTTATTTCATCCTGAGAAAATGAAAGCCATTAGAATGTTTTTGACACCTCTTAAAACTTTATTAAAAATGGATCAGGCATAAAACTAATCACAGTGGGTTAGCAATGAATGTTTGGCTTATTTGTGCTGGCTGGATTTAGATATATGGCACTTGCATATCCTCCCACTTAACTAGTAGCCTTGTGAATAACTGGCAACCCTGTCTTGGCGGCACCGTATTAACAGTGACTGTGGTTTGATTGGAATCTACCACACACTGTTTGTGACCAATGTTACCGCAAATATTGTGCCAGCAAGTTGGAAAGAGAAGCTCTGCGGCTGTTGAGGAGCACTCAGCATTAAACCATCCAGCTGCAGAAGAAAAAAGAATCATTCTGCTTCATCTGACCTTCTGCTCTGCTGAAAAGGAATTAAATTACACCCAGATGATTTGATAGTGATAAATATCCAATCAACTGGATTTACATATTTGCATGTTGAGATGCAAATATCTAAATGGATGTTTATTTAATTTATGTTTATTTACCGGTCACTCTTCCAATGATCACATAGCAACAGTTATAATAATTGTGGTCCCTTAAAGGCCTCCAGTCTATCAGTCTATTACCAGCATTTATCCAATTTACTAACTACAATGGAAGGTGATGCTTTTCCTGCCAGAGAACTGAATCATGTTTGCAGTGATCAGAGCTCACAGCTCTCTCTGTGTGATGAGGACTTAATTAACTTAGTAAATTTGGCTGCAGCAGATCGCATTGTGAATTTTACCATGGAAGCTGGGGCAATGAGCAGGCTAAGTGCAAACCTCTGTTCTCATAATTGCACATCTGTTTTCTGTTGCTTGCTTGTGTAATTACCTCCTCCTCAGTCATCCCAGCGGAGGCCGGCTGCAGGTGACTGCAGGTAAAACGGGACCGGGAAACCTGTGTGCTCCCCGATAAGCACAGATGTACAGGAACAACAGGGATGGATGTTGTGACAGCTTCTCCTGGGCACGCATGCACATAAACACACACACAGGTTTAATTTTCAGCCATTACACCACAGCACCATCCAGTGGATGATGAGGAAGCTGCAGCCCAACGTGGTTATCCAAGTTATCAGCGCAGCTGAACTCACACACACACACGCGCGCGCACACACACACACACACACACACACAGTGTGGCCAAGCCCAGCTGTTTTTATTTATTTATTTATTTTTGTCTCGTCACATGTTTCTGAAAAGATAACTCTTCTTCAAGAAATGTTAATTATGTGTGAAGGTTCGTCCATCAGTTCAATGTAACAATGGGTTGATGACTCACAGAGGAAAATGCAGTATCTGTCTTTTGCAGTACTGAGCTTGATAGAAACTGTATCATATGTTAAATCATAATTGCACTAAACTGACAAAAGCAGTTAGAAGTTTATTTACACTCATGAATTAAATTTTAATTAATGTAGGACTTTTAAACCAGATACACCAAATATTATTTTGAAAATGTATTAGAACACTCAAAATATAGCTGTTTCACATGACAAATTTGTAAGTGTATATAGCTGCATCATTACATTGATGAATTATAGATGATTCACAGTGGAAAAAATTCAAATTCTAATCATAATATACATTTATTCTAAATAACATTTAGATGAATATGAAAAGTAATACTTTTCTAGTGATCATCAAACAAACAACTTCAGTTATTTTTATAAAAAAAATTTGATGCACAACTTTCAACTTACTATAGATCATTTTTAAATGAATACTGGCCTATAAATATATAAGCTGGTTATGAGATGCTCTGCTTGATTTACCCAAATAGCAAATCAGCCAATCACATGGTAGTAACTTGTTGCATTTCGGCATTGAAGCTGCTGCATCCTCTAATATAAACAGAGAGGAAGGAATATTATATGGTGCCGTTTCGAAAAAGGAAAATTTTAAAAATTCAAAGTATGGAGAGGGAAGAAGAGAAAAAGGAAGAACATGGAAGAAAAGAAGAAAGAATGCAGTATCAGTCGTGTTTTTAATAGTAAATATTAAATCATTTTCCACTAGCTGTAGAACACTGTGGTGGGAACTCTTAAGAAATGGTTTTGTCCCAGACCAGCCAATGGTTGTTGGTGTTTAGCAGCCCTGAATATTTTAGAAACTGATAATCATCTTGGATGACCATTTCAACAGATTACAGTAGGGGTTCAAGTGATCAATTAATGTTGATTCATGTTACCAATCAACTAATTGATATGGCCATTTTCTTAAAAACTACAGTTTTCTTTTGTATCAGGTAACATACATTTTTCACAAAGAAAAAAATTATTATTTTTTTTGTGTCAGCTGCATTATTTAAAAAAGATTTAAAAGGAAAAAAAGAGGAAAATTCAATGAGAAGCAGTTGTGTGTATAAAACACACACACACACACACACACACACACACACACACACACACACACACACACACACACACACACACACACACACACACACACTTTGATATCTGATTTCAGAGAATGTGCAGACATGTTTGAGATAGCAATACCTTTTACAAAATACATGAAACACTGTCTCTGAACACACATGTAGAGATGTGGTTCTCTTTCAGAATGATGCACCATGTCACAAAATGACAATGCATTCCTATGACAGCATTTGCCCTTCCAGTAGGGGGCGCTCTGCCCCGCCAACAAGCCCAACCCGCCACCCCAGCCTCGGTGCTTGTTCTCTGTTTGTGTAAGGTGGGCCCACACAATCTACACAGGCGTTGCTGGAGGGTTACTATTCTTGGGAGAAAATGCATGAAAATTTTTGGAGGAGGAAGATGATACCTGAACAAACAAAGTGATGGTGAAAGTACTCTGGCCCGGTCGTTTGGGTAGGCAGACCTATGAAGACACTGTTGCAGTAATTAATGAGACTAAAGATAAACTCATGCAAGAGTTTTTTAAGGATGTTCAAGGAAATTAGTCCAGGAAATGTTCTTCAGGTGACAGAAGACCAAGTTTGTATCTGTCTTTATGTGACTCTGCAGATTCAGGTTCAAGTACATCACAACATCCAGATTTTGGGCCCGAATTCTAGTTTTAAGCTATAATAACAGAAACTGTGTCCTGAATCTAGACTGTTTGTCTTTTGATTCAAAAATCATTTTACTTCTATTAAGCTCAATAAAAAATGACAAAAAACAAACAAACAAACAAACAAACATTGATTTGTTTTAAGAATCTGCTCAGTGGGTCCATAGTAATTCAAAAATGCAACTTCAACACTATGCATGGAAATAACTTGAAATTCCTTCCAAGTTATTTTTTTTCTGGTAAATGCTGTGGAACCACAGGGTAGTAATGACCTCAGAAATGCCCCCTTGTTCCTAGAAAAGACTCCTATAATGAAAACATACCAAAAGATTCTGTTGCTCTTCTCTGTTACTGTTATGATATTTGGTACTCCATTAAATCTGTAGTATATAGCTTTTATAAACAAGATATATTTTTTACATATTTGTTTAAACTGTCACCTTTTCATGACAGTATAACATAAGAGGTAATCTGTGAAAAACTCCAGCTCTTTTCCTTCCCCTCTGTTCTCCTACAGCTGTCTGCAGAAATGCTCAGGACCCGGTCAGAAACAACCAATCAGAGCCAAGGGTGGGGTCTTAGCGCTGTCAATCACATTCCTGTATGTGCTACAGCTCTGAAAATGGTAGAGAAGAAAACCTAGCGTTACTGGAAACATGATCCTGGCTCTGAAGGGTTGTTTCTTATTGAACAGTGTCTTCTGGAAACAGCTGCAGGGCCATGTGGAGGAGGCAGAGGAAATCCATCTATTCACAGAACTATCTCACATCTGTCACAACATAGTGACAGTTTTAACAAATATGTAAGAAACAAATTGTTCATAAGGTTACATACTTTGGCTTTAGAGACTTCATTTAGGTTAAAACTTTCAATCTTCAAACGTTACAGTTTCTAACTGAAGAAGAGTATTCATATTCAACAGGGTCAGACAGTAAATCTGAGAAATAATTAACAAAGAGGAGAAGCTGGTTGAGTGACAAAGTTTTATGTTTTGCATTTTGGTTAATAAAAAAAAAACAGGATTAGATATTCAAAAGAACTAGAATTAAAATTTGGGTTCGGAATTATGAACAGATGATTGAAAGATACTTGCTAGTTTTCCTTCTTGCCCATCGTTCTATGAAATGGCAGCATTGTGTTTTCTGAATCCACTGTCATATATAATCTTCCAGATTATACTAAAAAATCATCATAGGTGCGACACTACGGCCAATATGGATCAGATACAGAAAAACAGCTGAACTGATTTAGAATGTTTTTTTTTTGTTTGTTTGTTTTTTTATTTAACAGACATAAATGTACTGAATTACAAAGTTATTTGATAATCTGCATCACTACAGCACACTGGAACACACCAACTGCTTCACAAGCTTGGTCAAACATGTAAAAACATCGTTAATCTGTTCAGTCAGTGCAACAGAACAGTAAATGTAAAATAAATAATAAAAAAGAAATGAAACTGATGAAAACAATATGTTGAATACCGTGGTTAAACATAAAAATAAACTGCAACAAACCTTTCAAATGGTTCAGAACGTGAAACTAGGCATTCTAAATATAATGTAAAATAAATAATAAAGCATAACATTGGTCAACGCACAAAGCACAGAATTAAACTGAATAGATCTACCCTCATAGATTGGTCACACTGCCACCGATACCCAATCTAGAATTTGGTCAATATGGGGACCAATACTTGATCAATATTTGATCATTGCATCTCTAGTTGTAAATAACTTGATGTTGGGAAACTTAAACTGTGTGAAACTCAACTGGTTTATGACTTTATGAAGCCTCTCTGAAAAGAAGGCAGTTTACTCCGCCCAACATTGTCCCCCTCCAGTCAAAATCTGTCCAAAGGGCAGAAAACTAACCGTGGACCTTCGGCCCTCTCCCCCTCTCTCTCTTTTTCTTTGTGTCATGCCAGCTCTATATATTGTTTATATGGCTGTTTTTAAAGCTAGTCTCCATGGTAATGGCATGACCCCTGCTGCTGTTTATCAGTTGCAGGCCTGATTGATGGTAACCAGGCAGCCATAAAGGCTATCTGCTCTCTCCAGATATGGCCAGACAAACATGGTCACTGATTGCTGACCTACCAGAGATGTTTGTTAACAAGGATGGATTCTACAAATGTCTGCCTATAAATATTGGGCTTTTAGGCTAACCAACTGATTTGTGCCGTTTAAGTATGTGGTTGGATTTGTCAGGTAGGTACCATCTTTGCTCTATGCCAAAACTATTACTGGGTCACGAAACAAGAGCAAAGCAGATTCTCTCAAGTAGATGCGTGTTTAAAAATACATCTGCTCTCCTCTCCCCTTTTATGTTACCAGTGTATGTTGAAGAATCTTATTTTTATTTAAGGTCTCTTCTGCAACAGAGCAGCTGGCTGAGATTAAAAATGAGGAGCCGAGGGGGCTGTCACCACTTTCTCCCCTGTCCTCTCTTGCTGGGCTGGTTCTTCTGGGAAAAGCCTTCATCCTCGCTCCACATGTATGTCACTGGCCTTTTGTGAGCAACGAAGCACGCCCACAGAGTGTTTGACGTTTCCATACCTCCCTTACAATCCACAGGTTGTCATGGAAATGCGCTGGGTGGCAGTGGGTGCAGAGTTACAGTGAAGTAACAGCCAGGGAAAAAGGGAGGTCAATTAGTCCACTTCTCTTTTGCGAGTCTCTGCTTATTACGACCTGACCAGAAGAGTCTGGTCAGAACATTGTAGATTGCTCAAAATACTGGGAAAAACCCAGACAGTATTCTACCTCAAGGGGGCTTTGGTGTGAATTGGCTCCCCTGAAATGTGGTCCAAACACTGGAAGATTTATTTTTGTTTGCTTGCTGTGTTCAACCAGCCCCCACAAAAATGAATGGCCCTCTTCTGAATGTTAATCTTCTGAAGTTGAAACTTTCTTTTTTGGTTTTTGGATCTAGCAAAAAGACTTTGAAATAGCTTTTCAGACAATGAAAATGAGGCCCAGATCAGGAGGACAAAATCTTTTAAGACGCTTTAAAGCAGTTTTAAATGCATGATCTTGTTAGTATTATGCCTTAAAATACCATAAAAGTATCTATTAAGAAATCATAACTCTGTAAAAAACTTAATAAAGTTTATGTCATTTGAAGCAATGTATTGTTGCTCTGTAAAAAGAATGCCTCAACATCATACACTTAGACTTGGAATGTGCATTGTTGGTCTTTTTAACGATGGTCTCCTCTATTGTCACTGACTCAGGCCTTTATGTTTGTCAGGTTTACAAGGAATTTACTGCAGTTTTCTGCTCTGGGGAAGGAAGAGGCAGAAAGAGGATAACTGGTTTGGGTGATGATTTTGCTTGAGGAGTGCAGTGGAGATTGAGTGTTGCAGGATGAACAGACAGGTAGATGTGTGTTGGACATCCAGAGAGGTTCAACAACAGAAGGTCTCCAATCTGAGGGAATTTTTCTGCCATAATCCAAGAGCATACATTTTCAGTCTGAAATAAAAACTTAATGTCTTTAGTTCCCAAAACCTTTAGTACTTTTGCTAACATTTTTATTTTGAAAGCAGAACTTCATGTGGTTTTTCTCAAAACTTGTAATGCTTGTACTCAAAACTTCTCCTGGCGCTCAGACATAAGCCATGTCCGAGTTCAGGATCTGCATCCTTCGAATGACCCATCCTACATAGACCGGATCCTTCAAAGACCGCGAAAAAACGAAGACCGGAAGAGAAAAGATGTGAGGTCGGAAAATTTCTTGGTATTCTGAAATATTAATAATTCCTTCCACTGGAATTAAGCCCATCTCCTCTGGACCAAACTGTACACACATTGCAGTCAGACCAGTACTGTTCTCCCTGCAGCTTGTCTAGACATAAACCAATTTATGAAGCTTATAATAGGTTGTTCTTTTTCACTCTGTAGAAAGAGGGATATCTCCTTAGTGCCTCACCTTCCCCTTCATGGATGAGTTGCTATTGTTGACAAATGCTTCCAGTTTGTTCTGATATCACAATCTCCTACCTGTAGAAGATTGAGTGGAGTAGAAGTTTCACAACTAGACTTACTGCAAAGGTGGAATCAGATCATGATACCAAGCTGAAATAAATGGAGCCCTCTAGAGTTACAGTATGCACAATGTTTTTAGGATTTTTTTATATATACCTGTGGTCATGTAAGTGATTGGAAAAGCTGAATTCAATGATCTGGAAAGGAGGCTTCAAATATGGTCAAACAGCTACAATATTTTTTTCAGCTGATATTTTTAACCCCTGACCCTTGAAATAAAATATATTGAAAAATATGAGATTCAAAGGCAACAATGACTTTTAAAACTGTCACCTTTATCTTGTCAAATGTTTGGTGCTGTTTAGTGATGACTGCCTTTTTCCCCAGTTGGTAAGAATGGAAAAAAATTTCCTGACAAAAATCAATTCAACAACAGGCCTTCAAAAATAATAACTGTTTGGACACTTTAACAATGGAAAGAGGATCAGAGGGTTTTCCTCAGAGGTTTGAGTTCATACCAGTGGTTCTTATTCTTCAGATAACCTTCATTTTTGGGTGAACCCGTTTCAACTTAAACTGGACACATTTGAATCTTTCAGTGTGAAACAAAGCTTAGTTGTAGTTGCCATCACACACAGAGTTAATATGACTCATTTTATGTTGATTCACTGGCTCTAACACTGTATGTTCTAAAACATTGTCTAGATGTTCTTTACTTTTTTTGTCGGTATGCTTTCATTGTATCTATGAAAGAATAGATTTATGGCTTTAATGTGGCCTATTTGTATTACTGGAGAAAAGGAGCGCCCTGGTAAGAGATTTGTTTGTTAAATTTCTTACATATATGAATCCTAAAAGCCCCATCATGGTCGGACTAGTCTAACTGTTGGTGAGCGGTCACATGGTTTTCAGATGTTTGTTTTCACACAGACCTTTCATGATCCACATCATGGTGCAAAGATATAGTTAAAACAGAGATTATGGTAGTGACAAACAAGGATGTAATAATCGATGGGCTCGATTGGTGAAACGTTCTCCTGCTGCATCAGACCAGAACTGAGCAGAGTGGCCTGTTGAAAGCATAGATAAGGGCAAAGTGGTGGGTATGTGAAGCTTCCTGCTGCTGTTCATGAACTCTCTGTGCCAAAGGCTTGACACCGCTTGCGCAAGTGGAGTTCTTTTTAAAAAATGACCCTCTTTGCATGACAAAAGCAGATTGCTTTAGGCTGGCTGGACGAGAGGGAGGAAAGCAAGGAGGAGTGTTGAAGCAGAAAGGGGAGGCAGACGGGGACTTGGGCAGATGCACTGGGAGCACTGGTTCTTTCTCTCTGAGGAGACTGTACACACTGCAGGACATGGTTGACATTGACACAGAGGTACCGTATGAGGAGCCAGAGCTGGATTTATGTTTCGCTGTTTGGCAATTATCTCCAGAGTGACGTGAAATGAATGCGGTCTCTGAGTGCAGATGAATCTGGCAATACCTTTTTGCAATTTTTGAGAGTCAGAGCTTGGGGAGAGTCATTTTAAAACTCTGCATGCGTGTTTCTAGTGCTGTTATTGCCAGTGAATTTTGCATAGTGATGTTTTTAAAGCAATCATTAACTGATGGCACGTGGATACAGTGAAAATACATTTTTGTAGCTCAACTGATTCATTTCTTCTGTCTAGAAATGGCTGGGATCTTGCTTACAGGACTCGTGCTCCTCTTGTTGGAGGTAATAATGTTCACATTATATAATATACTGTGTAATGGAAGTCATATTTTTAGTCAGTTTTTTTTTTATTATTATTCTCCAAAGGTCACAAAAAATTAAATTGAAATCATTGTATCAAATGTATCATAAATAGCCATGATTCACACAAGTGTGAACACTGTGGAACATCCTCCATAAGAACGATGAACTTGGAATCTTTTCTCTGTAGGTGATATGTGATGGTGAGCCAACACATGCTGGGCCAGAAACAATGGAGCAGCCCCATGGTGAGGGAACAGAGTGTTCATTTATTCTGGCACTTTTCTCATTTAGAAATTGAAAAATGTGCCAACTGATAAGAAGATTTCTAATCAACTATCTGTAATGTGCTCAATTTTGTGTCTCAGAGCAAGTCAAACTCGTCCATCCTACATCACAATGGGTGCTGAAGTTGTTTAACGACTCGCTGCCCTTTTCCAGAGCTGAGAGTTTCTGCAGGGGTCAGTTCAGCTCTCTGATCACCCTGGAACGGTCAGAGGACGAGAAGGAGACCGTCGAGTTCCTTCAGCAGGCTGGACTTCGCTCTCCAGTCTGGGTTAAAGATCACCCCAGAGCAGAATCCAAGCCTGTAGCTCTCTCCAGGCAATGTAAGTGGAATTAGGGATCTTCAAAACTGTAATCAAAATTTTCCCTGAACTAAAAGGTTTTTTTTTTTTTTTCACTGGGTTCAGATTTGGAGTTCTCAGTGCTAAAATTTCCAAAGGAATCCCATGAAGGCTTTGCTCGTGTCAATGTGTCTTTTCCTGCCATGTCGTCTGTCAGCGTGTGTGTTCGAGTTCAGTGGGACACAGAGTGGACTGATGTATCAACAGTCTTCTCCTACGCTGCACCTGTCCTGACCAATGAGTTCCAACTGCGAGGCCGAGTGGACACGCAGGGTCGTATCCACCTGGCCCTCATAATCCATGGAAAACACTTTCCATACAAGGCATCCTTTGCTAATGATGGTGCATTGCATCACATCTGTGTTACATGGAGTCGGATGAAAAATCACTGGGCTATCTATGTGGACGGAGACAGGAAAGACACAGGCTCTGGTACAGACATGGACAGGGATATACACGGGGATGGTATTCTTATCCTGGGTCAGGACCAAGACTCATTTGGAGGAAATTTCACAGAACCCTTTTTTGGGAACATCACTGACCTGAATGTATGGAACGCTTCTTTGGAGACGAGGCATGTCCGTGCCTTGAATTTGTGTTCGGCCACAATACGGGAAAAACTTTTCAGCTGGAACCTCAGCCTCATAGACAGCCATCATGTGGTCAAAAAGGTGAAGGCCCCGTTGTTCTGTCCAGGTAGGATAACAATCTAATTATAAAACCATAAGTTCACAAAACATGTTGGGTTTTTGTTTTTCACAGCCAATCAACCTGTTACAAATTTTTATAAAATTCTCTTGAAATGACAGTAAAAAACGTGGTAACACCTGCTTCACTTTGCTTGAACTCTCCTTCATTCAATGAAACACATTAACAGATGAAGTTTAATTAGAATTGAGTTTGATTACATTAAAGTAGAATTTGTCTCTTATCTCTCTGCTGCTTTTGTAGTAAATGTGTAGTAGGTCAATATACCAAACAGAGCCACAGTGCATTACCAATCTCTAATTAAAACAACATTTCTACATGTATTTTGCCAGTGCATTTATAAATTATGAATAGACTGGATGTACTAGCAGATATAAAAAACTTGAAAGTTGCATAAAAGTACAATGTTTCTTGCTAGTCATCTCTGAAGTAAAACAGTCATTTTTCATTACACATAGTGTAAATTACTTCAAGTTTTAATATTTTGCAATTTTAATGATCAATGTAGATAAAAAAAATAAGGAAATTCAATGCCACAAAGTTAGAATATCACATTAGATCAATCAAAAACTGCTATTTTAAGCACAAATATAAGGCTCTGAAAAGTATGTACATTTCTGTACACTCAATGCTTTTACAGGCTGTTTGACACAACATTTGCAGGCCATCATTACCTGTGATGGTATACATTTCCTATATTACTACAACAGGTACTGTAGGAATTTCTGCCAAACAGAAAAAGTTTTTTTCAAACGTTTTCATGAGAGTTTGTAAATTAAAGTGAAACTCACCACAAATCATTTTTATGGTGAACTGTCTAAACTGGTTGCTTAGGATTCTATATTTATAATTCTGTGTGAATGTTGACATTTTTGTATAATTCTTTTAGTTTGGTATTATTTGCCCGAAGCCATCTCTCTACTGGCCTCTTTGGTCAAATGGTTCTTAAGCAGTTGAATTTTCCTATAGTGGTATTGCTTGGTACAACTACATCACTTTGGGTATAAAAAACAAAGTTCAGAAACCCGGCGTGTAACATAGTTAGAGCTGAACAGCTAAAAAAACAAAATATAAAATTTTGAAGTGTCCTAGTAAACGTCAGGAGTCTGGACTATGATTTGACTCAGATGCTGTTGCTTGATTTTCATGAGAAATATTAATGCCCAAAACCCTCCAATGTCACTGAATTACAAAGTCTCTGCAAAGAAGAGTTGTTGCCATGAGGTGGCCAAAGTAGTTGGAGTGTTTGTCTTTTGAGATTTTCTTAAAATATGTTCAATGATGTTTTGTTTTTTTTGTTTTGTTTTTTTTGCAGCTGTGTAGGTGAAGAATTGAAGTACCTTTGCAGTGATTACCTCAGCACCACTGTTGAGTCTTTTATGTAAAATGTGTGTAAATTGTCTTGTTGCTCATGGAGCAGTCAGTAAAGGACAGTGAAAGGTTAAGACATTTAGAACTGAGCAGTCTGGCAGTCAGCACCTCCTCTTTCTGCTCCCCATAATTGTGAACCGTAAACATTCTGGAGAAATTCAAACTTTGCCAAAATATGTTTCAGAATAATCTTATAGTTGAAAGCTGAAGCCATTATTCTGCTACTGTGTGTTACATATATGTGTGTGTGTCTGTGTGCATGTTTGTAACAATTTGAATGCATGAGCAGCAGCGCTCCAGCAGATGGAGCTCCAGGGCTGCAGGACGTTGCAGGGCTGGTCGGATCAGCTGCCATCCTTCAGCTGGACGGACTGCTCTGATCTTCTGCCTTTTATCTGCAGGAGCAGCCGAGGTGAGCCTCTACGGTGTTTTTCAGAATGATCCATGATTTTGAGGCCTGTGTGGTATTGTTGAATGAATACTGGGCCTATAAATACCCATCAGTGACTCTGTAGGAGAAGAGTTGATGTCTTTTAAAATTTAAAAAGCAATGTTGAACTGGTTGAAAACAAAATATCCATGCAGAGGTCCTGGCAGAAACCTGAACCCAGGACCTTCCTGATTAATGAAGTTTAAGACCTGGTGTACTCTGGAGCTCAGTGAGGTCTTACCTAGTTTGTTCTTATTCTGGTTTCAGCTAAAACGGTCTTATACCTGAATTCTTCACTATCTTTACTGTCAACTTTCATGTCCAGATGGTTAGCCACAGTTAAAATACGTATTTGGTCTAATAACACTATTTAGATGTGTTATTGGGGTTGTCACAGAAACTGTGGATGGTATTAAATGTAGATTTTGTCTTATTTTTTTGTTGGATTTTAAAATAATGAGGAATTGCAACTTCTCATGGTACACCTCATCCTACCACCATCTGATCGATCGATCGATCGATCGATCGATCGATCGATCGATCGATCGATCGATCGATCTATCTATCTAT
>NW_015113186.1:408837-409360 GCF_001443285.1 Poecilia latipinna | reverse complement strand
TCTATCTATCTATCTATCTATCTATCTATCTATCTATCTATCTATCTATCTATCTATCTATCTATCTGATGGAAGGTAAGTTGGAAATGGGGTAGATATTGTAGTTGTTAGGACCTGATCCATGTTTTTTCAGGACAACTTCAGATATTCTCGTCATATTACATAATCCTGCTTTAAATCTTTCCGTTGTGTTCCTTGTTCTTCGCTATGCTGATGTTCACTAATGTTTTCCAACAACATCTGGGTTCACCCTGAAATCAGAATACACACAAATGAACTGTTGACACTGAGGTTTATTTTAGAGTGATCATTTAAAGAGGTCTAAAAACAAATGTATGCCACAGATTTGTATTTGTAAAAATGTGGAGACAGTGTATCATTTCCCCTAAATCACAATTATACACTACTTTATATTGGTTTATATAAGAAAACATATTGAAAATACATCAATTATTTATTTTATTTTGCCTTGCATTGTTAAATGTTTTTCCAACAACAAATAAAGCAAACTTCAATTCAGGTT
>NW_015113186.1:379523-405353 GCF_001443285.1 Poecilia latipinna | reverse complement strand
TTAAACACAGATTATATATAGTTTTGTGTGTGTGTGTGTGTGTGTGTGTGTGTGTGTGTGTGTGTGTGTGTGTGTGTGTGTGTGTGTGTGTGTGTGTATGTGTGTGTGTGTATGTGTGTGTTACATTTTGTTGAATGAATCAGCGAGAAGTTAGATTTTTCTCTTTCAGTTTTGCTTTCTTTTTACGAGATGTTTCTATTGAGAAGCACAAACAGGAATTTGTCCAATTAAATCAGTCACTGTTCCTTCAGGTTTGTATAAGTTGGCATAAATGACCTGAAAAACAATTGTAATTTTAGCCAAGTTTTTATGTTTTCTTTAACGTTAATTTAATTTCCTTTTAAGATAAAGGAAGTATTGAGTTGAAATAAATTTAATTAAGTTAACATTCAGCATTCAAGGTTTCATAACAACACAAAGGTGCTTCTTAATTTGCTTTATTTGAACATCAGTTTAAAAATAACCAATTGTTGTCTCTGTGCTGGACACTGGGTTTGTACAGGCAACATCTGAAATGTAGTAATTAACTGCTAAAACCAAACAAATTAAAACAGCATTTTTAAAACACAAGGTTAACACCATCAATAGGAACACATGTAACACACCTCAGTCTACATGGACTGTTGTGTGCCAACCTCTGAACTACAACATTAAATATTTTATCTTTATTTTAAATTACTCTTTTGTCTATTTTTAGCTTTTAGGAAATGTTTTTGTTAAAAAGTAATAATTTAATTTAGTTCAGCACACACAAACTATTTTAGGATTTATAATATAAAGCATTTGCTCTTCTCCAGGTTATAAAATTAATTAAATATGACCTCAGGTGAATAAAAACACACCACAGATTCCAGCATGTCATTAATTTTTTAAACAAAGCTAAAACCAAATTGAAAAAAGTTTGTCAAAAACTAAGTTCATTGAGTGATTTTACTTTCTTTTTACTTCACCTCTGTAAGAGATCCATCCATCCATCCATCCATCCATCCATCCATCCATCCATCCATCCATCCATCCATCCATCCATCCATCCATCCATCCATCCATCCAGCCTGGACAGGATGTTAGGTCATTATGCAACCAACACAGAGGGCAACAAGACAACTAAGCACACCTGACCACACATTGACTATCCAGAGTCCGACCCTGGTCAACACAAACATGCAGCTGATTACATTCTAACCCACCACAGTAAAAGTCACTTGCAGCTTCATTCCAACATTATTTGCAGACAGCAAACCTCTTCTTCTCTTTGCTCCCTCTGCTTTGACAGCTATGGTGGGAGATGCAGTTTTAACATGCAGATAAACTATTATTATCTACTACAGCAGCAGATTATTATTTTTTTTTTTTTTTTACTGAGATTTAAAAATAGACATATATTGAAGATATATACATCAAAAATGATTTATATATCATTTTTGGCTGAAAATGATTTTTTATTTATTTTTTTGTTAACTATTGAAGGGAAAATAGAATTCCTACTTAGATTCTGATTAAAGTTACAGATTCAGTTGTCCTCATAAAACAATTGGATGTAGTAAAAGGAAAAAGGGGAAAGCAAAGCCTGGCAACCCACCATGCTGATGACGAACTGATGGAAACCCTGCCATTATTGATAGTTAATGAAACGTGGAGTTATGAGATGACCAAATTCAATATAATACATTTTCAAATCCCCAGTGGAATACATCCATAACAGGCTGCATATGCAGAACAACTTAGGTTTGATTGCTGTCTTCCTACATATCCATGTGTTGTAACAGATTTGTATCAAATTGAAGGCGATTTCCACAGCCAGGTAACTATCATGACTAAAACAAAAATATCGTAGTCTAACTGAATTTAGCTATTTTTAAATAATGTTTTAATAAATCCAGTTGGTGTGTGTTTTGTGATTGAATTGAACTTTTGTGTTTGCATTTATTTGCATATCTCTGACATGACCTTCTTGTTAAATAATTAATTGAATTACTGCAATGCAAATGAATTAAAGTAATCTACTGAGATGTGGTGACCAGTAGTATTTAGTAGAGATTCTTATCTAAGCTTTTAATGAAGAGTGTTTAGTTATAGCTGCCTTTACCAATGAAATGAAATCACCCATAGCTGAATTCAGAAAATATTAAATATTTTCTATCAGACTGCTTAATGAGATCTTTTTCTTTTGTTTTGCTCATTAATATAGTGCATATTCTCCCATACAGATGTTTAATCAGCAATCAGTATTGTATTTGTACCTGATAAAAGCAAGAACATCTAGATGACTAATGTAACATGCAGGTGTTCCATAGCTGAAAAGGATTTTATTCAGGGTATATGGGCCTTCTGCTGTCACTGAGAGCAGATATAGTAACCTGTCATAATGAAGAGAAAAACAAATGTTTTTTTTTTGTTTGTTTGTTTGTTTGTTTTTTTATCTTAGGATTTATAGTTCAATGGTCTGTTCTCCAATCTGTTCATAACTGACACACATGAACTGTCCTCTGTGCTGCAGAGCGGTACCACAGGATGGAGCAGATCAGTAAGTCTCAGAGCAGCCAGCCCTCTGCCTTCATGAACCAACTGATGAAGCTTTCCAACAAGAGCCAGGTAGGCCACGCCTGCATGCCGATCAAACACCTGCTGAGTCCTGATATCAGACAGCCGCAGATAAAAGTTCCCAGTGGGGATATGAACATCCCCACTGGGAAGCTGGTATTTTCAAACAAAATTACAAAAGCCATTACATCTGTATCCAAAATCAGATTAATTGAATTATCAAAAATACACAATCTTTTTAAGACTATTTTGCAGTGTTTCTACATAGACCTTAATGTGAAAGTAAAAAAAAAAAAAAGCTGATTTTTTCCTTTTTTGCAGTAATGCTTGTCATAAAATAAATTAGCCTAATGTTTCACTGAATTCAGACTACACAGTGGCACAGTTGATAGTGTTGTTGTTTTACAGCAAGAAGGTCCTTGGTTCAAATCCTGGCCGGGTTCTTTCTGCATGTTCTCTCTATGCATGTGGAAAGAGGCACCAGCTCCCCGCCCAGCAAGGACATGCGTGTTTAAGATAATGAATGGATGGTTCATTAGATTGAAACAAAAAAAGAGCCGAATTATTTTTAATCCTACAATGAAATGCAGTGTAGATTTTCACAGAATCCACCATATTCTCTTTCAGTCTGAGCTGGTGCTGGTGCAGCAGCCATCAGGGCTGGACAGCCTGGCACAGGCTGCGGCCCTGCTCAACGCCTCCATCCAGGCCATGGAAGACACGCAGCAGGACGGCCTGCAGCCAGCCGACATGGTGACGCTCATCCAGCTGCTGACACTCACTGCTGACGTCTCCTCTGAACCATCAGTCAGCGCTGAAAACAGTAGCCGTGACAACATCCAGGAGCTCAGTCAGCACTTCATCAGTGTGGCTGACAGCATCATCAGTGAAGACAACGCAGACAAGTGGCAAGCTATCAAAGAGGTAGCATATGATATATGAAGTAGATTTACTAGAGACTTGCCATTATTGCTCTACTGAGCAATGTAAGTGCTTGAAATGTTTCTAAAGCCACGTCATCCTTCCTGCTGACATCACAGAGAAACAATGGGAACCATCCTTCAACCTTGACCCCATCACTTCAGGTCAAATCATTAAATGAAAACGTTACTTACAAAAGCATAGATGTTGAAATTTACAGCAACGTATCGTGACAGATTCTAAATATATTTTAAAGTCTCCTAAAACTGTTAGGAACTAACTTACAGATAGTTCAGTCTAAATTTTACCATATTGCCAATTTTCTAACTCTGTGAAATTAGGGTCTCTGAATAGCAAAGCTGGAGTTGTTCATTATAAAAAGAATGTTGTTTTTTTATGAAAACCATATAAACCACCGTTGTACGTTGCATCTTAGCAATGTCTCCTGGAAGACATTAGTGGGTTCTTCATTGTCTGTGTTTACATGGACTATACATTTGTGCAAATCTGAATTCCAAAAACAAATGTGTTTAAAGGAAACACAGCAATAAAAAAAAATTGTTTTCTGATAATAAAAAAAAATTGCTCTAGGATGAGGTCTCTTTTCAGCCAAAATTAGCTTGTTTTGCAAAACTGCAATGGAAACACGTTTCTCAACAGCCAGATATTACTACTACTGTAAAAGTCAGAGATGACAACAGGAAGTGGTAGGAGGAGGATGGTGCGGAATGACTTACCACATTAAAAGACTTATTCACATGTGAGTTTAATTTAGTCTCTTATTTAATGGAAACATTGCAATTGTGAATTTGTGTCTTTTTGATAGTAGCGGAATACCAACAAAATTTTGTGCACATTTGTAATGGAAACGCAGCTTCTGTTTGTGACCGAGTCTGGCTTCCCTGAGTGATTAAAATATGGGCAGAACTTAGAGGGTTCCATGAATGGGGGTTGTGTGAAGTGGTGTTGTGGAAATGGCCAGATAGGTTTTGTGTCTAGACTATGACCTCATCCTGCCTGCATCTTGCTGAAAACATCACCGTAAAGAAAACAGCTGCTTTATGCTTTACCTCTTTCCACCTCTCTGGTTTGAGCTGAGATGACCACATCCACGTTGATGTGTTGAATAATGACAGCTTCAGCACATTAAAGCAGCAGGTGCAAAAGACCGAAGGTCCTCTTGCACCTGGGATTAAAATATTAACGGGACTAACATTAAAATAATTCTGACTCTATGCAGTGAATAAGATGACATTCAGAGATCCAGCACACCACAGTGAACATCCAGCAGAATTGAGCACAAAGGAGACAACTGGTCTGAACTGACATGTAGAGCTGTCAGTGTGATTAATCTAAAATTTTAAAGCCATAATATTAAATAATGGAGATTAATTGAGCTACCTTTGTTGACCTAAAAGCCTCTCTCCTGAGGAGGGATACGTAGTCCACAGCAGTGTGTTATTAGTTCGATACACAGTAAAGGGACGAAGAAAGATAAAAGTTGAACATTTTCAACTTTCTTGTGTTGCGTTGCTGGTCTTCGTGTGGACATCGACTATACCAGCTCAAAGTTACATTGAGCTGAGTGACTGGAAAGGAATGGAGAGGGACATTTCTAAATTAGCATTTAAAACAAAATGTATTCCTTAAGCCTCCCTGAATAAAAAAAACCTGGAAAACTGAGAATCTTCAGACATATTTGATTTGTGACAATAAAACATTTTTTGTAAATATTTTTTGAAAACGTGCACACAGACATATGGGCTACATGGGCAGTTTGCATCTGCTACACACATTTAAAATGGCCGTCTTACTTAATCTAGCTTCTGTGTCTTTTTGAAGCTCAACATTCCTGTCAAGTTCAAAGACAGAAGGGTTTAAAACTTAACATGGTTTATAATTAATGGGCTTCTGTTATCCCAGACTGTTGACTGTGACGTATGTTTTAGCTAAAGCTAATTCTAATCCATTGCTTTAGTTTTGTTTAGCTAGTTAAAATTAACTGGAAGTATCCGTTATTGTTCTAAGTTTTTTTTTCTTTTGTTGTCCCTGAACAGAAGCAGAATCATGGGGGCAGTTGATCTATATTTTTTATTCTCCAGCTTTCTGTGTGTCAGAGAATCACAAAACTACGTTCTGCTTTGTCTGTAACAACTTTCTGTCACACCCTGCCTGGTGAGCGCTGTACTTTCTGCAACGAACAAACTAACCTTGAGACGAATTGGTGGATTGCATATTTATCTGTTGGTAAAACTGTAAAATATTGTGTGAAGGATATGTTTTCCTTAGTGGAATGTGTTCTGCTGTAAAGGGAACAAGGACATGATGAATGAGTTGACAAAAATGTATGAAACAATGAAAGTCTAGATTTTAAAGGGCTGAGAATATCCAAATAAAAAGTAATATCAGTTCAGAGTTCCTGTCGCACTAACAGTGAAAATTATAAACACCAACGCTCAATTCATCAAACAATCACCGGTTTGATTATTACATTTTCTATTCAGCTTCAGAATCTTAATGTGTATAAAACACATCATTATGGTGATCAGAATGAAACTGTATGAATAATATCTATTCTTCTGGTTCTGTGGTAAAAATGAAGTTCCATGTGTTGTAGCCACAACTGTGGACCTTTATATTTAGTTTATTTTTATTTTTTTTTCAAACTATAACCACCAAGTTTAATGCATTTTATGGGGATTTTATGTGATGGACCAACACAATGTGATGTACAAAATGGGAGGAAAATGGCTCATGGCAATCATAGCTTTTCACATGTACATATATGAGAGTTGTGCCCTGTAACACGGTCAACTCTCTTAACCTTAATGTCCTTACAGAAACTCCAGTGCAACCAAACACCTTTGAAAGTGACCTAACTTGTAATGTAACTGAATCTGGGTATAAATCCAGCTGTTCTGTGAAGCCCTCAGAGGTTTGCTGGGGACCTCTAGGGAACAAAAACATGAAAAGACCTAGGAACACATCAGACTGGTCATGGAGGAAAAATGAAGTTATTAAACAATATCTGATCGGTCCATCATCTCAAAATGAAAAGAGAAAAATAATCTTCAAATCTTTAAAGATGTAGTCATCCACCTAAACTCATATGCCGTAAAAGAAGAGTAATAATCCAAGGATGGGAATTCAGGAGGAGCAGCAGCGATTCACAGTTCATGTGGGAGAATCAGTCGCCAGTTAAATACAGTCCAATCCTGAAACAAAAGCTGTTGGAGAACTCAGAGGACTTGAGAATTGGGTGGAGGTTCACCTTCCATCAGGACAATGACCCCAAACATAGAGCCAGATGGAATAAAATGAAATGGCTTGGAATGAAGCAGATGTATGTAGCAATGGCCCAGTCAAATTCCAGACCTAAATTCAATTGTGAATAATTTGCAAGAAGATTTTCACATGTTTTTCATCCTGTGTGACTGAGCAGGAGCTATCTCACTAAGATTTCCTCTCTAGAAGATGTAAGATATAAACCTCACAAGAATGAGAGAAAGAGAAGAAAATGTTCTGAATATTTAGAAAGTAAATAAATGGAGTTAAATTTGAGGGTGCAATGAGATAAAATGAAGAGCTCAATGTGGCAGATGAACGTCACTAACACATGTTTGGTTCTCTGGAGGCAGGAAATAGGAGAGATGAAATTAGGAGATAAAATGGTGCATCGTTGTTTGGTAGGACAGTGATTTACATAAACCTGCACAATCATACTCAGAACTGATCTACAGCCGGAAGCAAAGGCTTTGCACTGAAATGTGTTATGTTCTGTTCAAAACACTAGAGGACAGTGTGTTTCTGTAAATGCAACTGAAAATGCACCAAGATCAGCTAAAATGATGAACACCTGAGTAGATCATCTTAAAGTCTTCCTCAAACATAATGCTTAATCAGTCAGATTTTGCTCTACGTTTTGACTGGAAATGTAAGTCAAAGAGAAGGCACATTGCTTCCTCTTGTTTATTTATTTTTTATTTTATAATCCTTTTTTGTACTTCTGCACCAGTGTGTGTATTATATAGATCTTTGCAAGAACTGCTTTACGTGAAAAGCTGTATTTCTCTCAGCGCTTTCCCTTCCTTCTACCTCACCCCCCCACCCCCCCAAGCCTCTTAGCTCTCCAAGGCCACCTCAACGCATCCTCAATGGATGAGAAGCACTCTGAAAAACCGAGGCTGCACTCACCCACAAACCTCCCGCGCTCTGCTCCCAGCTCCGTCTCCAAGGCTCAGCTTTTAGATGGGCACACTGAAATCAGAATGCGGTGTTTGGAAACAGACAATGGCAAAATCTATGAGGCATGCATTATAGGCCTGTCTGCTGAGCTTTGTGTGTCCTCCTCGGCTAATCTGCAGACTCTTTCAAACTGTTAACGGCACTTAAAGTATTTTTCAATTGTGCTGCAATGAATGGTCATTTTGAAGAGTCCTTAGCTCTGATGAGTGTGTAGCTCTGGGCAGGGTGGGTGAGGGCTGTCGATGCCAACACACTGGTGCTCTGTGGGTTTCAGGTGGTGAACGGTCCCATGGATGTTGTGAAGAGCGTGGACCGGATGGTGACCCGCTTCAGCCCAAGTTTGACAGCAGAGACTGACCATGTGACCATTCACACTCCCAATATCAGTGAGTTACCCAAATTTCCATTTTTGTTACAATAACAGGATTTATGAAGTTATGAATTCACAGGTTGGAGTCAGGATCAAAGACATTAATGAAAGCACAGAAATGCAATTATGTAACAGCAGACCTTCAAAATGATCCAATAAATTCTAGGATGGAGACAGAAATGCAGCACTAAAACAACAATAAAGGCACAAATTTACATGCTTTGTCAAAAAAAAAAAAAAAGTTTTTGAATGCAGATTTCATGTTGATTTTAATTTCAGAACAAAAGACGAACTGAATTTGGCATCTTTGTGTGGTGCTGGTTTAATGAGGCTGTTCATTATGTGATAGTTACTCTGAAGGAGCTGCTGGATTGTTCACAGACTATAATACAACAAGTACAGCGCTGGTCGCTGCTTGTAATCTGAAATGAACTTTCTGAACCCAACAGAAATCCTATGTGTGTGTGAGGGATGACTTGTGTTAAATATAAATACATGGTCATTTTTTCTTAAACAGAACACATGTTTATATAGTGACTACTATGTGTAAAAAAAACAAACATATATTTGCGCTGCAGTTATTATTTTATTTAAACAATTGTTTTATGTAGAAACACACATGACAGAGTGAGCAACAGACCTGATTTAATCGTCCATGCTGAATGTTATGCAGTTTTAGATACTTCTGTTTAGTCAGTGTTAGACAAAATTTACATAGAGCAGATTTACATTCATAAGTTCATTTCTATATCCCCACAATTCAATTAAAAATCCACAAGAAACAAAAATAATTAATCATAAGAAAGTGAAAGAGAGAACAAAATTAAACTTTGGGTATTGTAGTATAATATGAATATGAACAATATGAATGAAATGGAATAGTTTTTAAAGTCAAAAAAGAAAGCTTAATGATAAATGTGATGGTATATTTTCATATTTGTTCTGTTCTAACAGGTACAGAACAAATATGTTATATACATAAGAACTTAACTGGGATTTCCATCCCAGTTAAGATGAACATAAGCTTGTTCATCTTATGTATTGTTGAACAGGATGTGTGTTGGTGAAAACACACATGCATTTTTTCCTTCTCATAAACTTTAATGTGACATGATCAAGCAATCCTTGATTTTAGGCACTTGAATTTTATTAACCATGCTTTTTTATTTAAAAACATTAGTCCACTAGTAGATACAGATACTAAATATGCATAGGAGAATTTCCATCCCAGTTTAGGTGTTGTAAGAAAAACACAAAACTAAACAAAATTAAGCCTCCAACAATAGGCAGAAATTATAATATTAGCCCAAAATGTGGCAAAACCTTTTTAATACAAAAAGTGATCAATACAACATCAGAAAATTCTATACAGAAATATAAGGATATTCTGCTGATGTTCTGCATAAAACCATTTTTAATGTCACACATTTAAAATGTTATCTGGATGGTTATGTTCTTTGTAGAAGTGGAGCTGCAGCAACAAAGACTGGGTGAAGGGTCTAGAGTGGAGAGTTTCTGTGGGCCTGGGTCAGAGACGCTGAGCCTTATAGACTGCATTTCTGTTCCACGTCAGAAGATACAGGATCTGCAGAACAATGGTAGAAAATTCATACAAATCCAATCCTCGATTCATTCTGTCAAATGTTTTTTTATTTGGTGTTAAATTCTACAGGTGAAATCAAAGGCATCTTGCTCTTCCTGCACCACAATGTCAGATTTTGCAGCAAATGTTGATAGAAAATCATAAGCTAGTGATGAATTGGATTTCTTTTAGTTTTATTTTGAGCTATTTTGTCCTGCAAACTGAAGAAAAGCTTTTGTGTTGAATGTGCAGGCTTCTATAAGATTACCTTGGTCAACATGTGGTATGGCTCTCTGCGACCTCTTTTCAATCCAGAAGAGAACATCACCATGGAGCCTACGATCACTGACGGCACACAAAGGTAGAATTAACCCCTTACTGCCAGAACCGATCTGCAGCTGACATTTCAAAATAGTACATTTAACATATTTAGGTATTATGAAAATTTGTTAAATTAAGTATATTTGGGACAAACTCTGACAACTTATTGGCAGCAAAATCTTTCCTCTATGATTTTTGGTATGCACTGAATATACATAGATAGGCGTTAGGTGATGCAGAACCCTTTCTGAATTGTGCTTAGATTGTGACACTTAATGTGGCAGCATATTGGAATATTGTTATATTCATTCTAGTTTATACTTTGAAACTTAAATTCCCCTTTTTCTGATTGAAATGTTGTTTTTGTGGATGAGGATCCTCTAGTTTTGGATGCCATGTAGCTGGAAGAATTTTTGCTGATATTCCTTTACTTTTGTACAGTTTTTGTGTAACCACGGCAACAAGAAGATCTTTACAACAAGGAACTCAAGTAACACCTCAAATACAGCCCCGAATATGAGATGACCTCAAAATGAGACATAATAATAATAATTAATAATAATAATAATTAATAATAATAATAATAATAATAATAATAATAATAATAATAATAATAATAATAATAATAATAATAATAATAATTTTATTTGTACAGTGCTTTTCTAAACAGTCCAGACACTTGCCATGAATCAAGCAAAATTACAAACAGAACACTGAGCACAACAAACAAAATCATAAAGGAGAACGCTTAAATACAAAATAAATGATTACCAGATGACATATGATCGTATGATTTAAAAGATCTTAAAAATTTTAAGAAAGGGGAAAGAAAAACCACTGGGCCACTTGTAAATTTTGTCCACCACCAGGATTAAACATATGTGAAGTGAGCAAGAAAGAGTCTGGTAGCTCAAAAAGACAAAATAGGGCTTCACTGGTCTACAATGTTCTGCTGATCTCTAGTCTGAACTTCTTGTTCTGCTCTATGTTTGCACATCCACAGTGAGCAGCAGATACGTTGCCAGTAGAATACATATTTTGTTTCTTTATTCTCTTCCTTATGGCTGTATGTTACCTGTGCCTTGTTAACTTTTAGTCCTCCCTCGGTAACAATAGTTATAGTAGTTAAAAGTTCTGTTATGAAAATAAGTTTATTCATTCAGTTAGAGGTTTTTAGTTATTTATATTAATTGAATTTTTAAGTTTTTACTTTTCTCTTTTGTGTTTTGAATATGACTTATGGAGACTTGAGAATACGATATGTGAATGGATATGTGATGTGTTCTCACTTTTTACAGTGTGTGTGTGCATGGATATGTGTGTACCACTGAAAACCAAATCTATTTTTGGATAACAATAAATAAAGTAACCCAACCTAACCGTAGCTAACCTAACTCAGTGTGACCACCTTCTAATCAGGTGGTCACAGATCTCGGCTGACCAGGATGATTGATCATCAGTCCATTCTCAGCCCAAAGCTGGTGTTTGTAAAGATGTTCTAGTTCTGAAACGATGGAGCAAAGTTTGGTGAAAAACCATATTTTAGGTTGTGAAAACGAATAAATTAATTTATTGCCTTGACTTTACTTTTCATTCTCTTTCACAACAGAAGAAGGAAATGTGTCTTGTATTTAGCATCTTCATTGAAAATCCAATCAAAAATACACACTTATTTAAAAACACTCGATAAATGAATCGATCAAACAAGTTTATTTATGTATCACTCTTCAGCAGCAAGGCAGTTCAAAGTACTTTACATAACAAAAACACAAAATTACAATGTTACAAATAAAACACCATACAGTCAACAATTGAGCAAACATTACAATTTCATGAGTGTCATCACCAAAATCATACACATCAGTCATGTTGGTCGATGTTTCATTCACTGTGGTTAAAGTCTTTGTTTGGCCACAGGTATCTGGGCACTGTGCTGGGCTCAGCTGTTATATCCTCCACTGTGCTGGGAGACGACCAGCCAATCAGCATGGCGGTTCACTTCCAGCTCCAGCACAAAGCGCAGGTTAACCAAACCTCTGCTTTATATTTGTACTGTAAAAGTACTGGCCTATAAGAATGACATATTTATCATCTGATATTTTTCCCAGAATTCCATTGATTCTGTGTATGATCCTGTGTGTGCATTCTGGGACTTTGATCTCACGTAAGTAGGAATGGTTATTTTTAGGAGAACTTGCTATTTAACTGACTTGTAAAATTTACAGTAACAAAATTAACTGTCTAAGTGGATCCTAAGCAGATGCTGTGTCATGTATGTCTAAGCAGTCCGGAGGCTGGTGGATGGTGGAATACAAGAGGCTGTGAGCTTGTGTCCAAACATTATGGATACACCGTGTGCTACTGCAATCACACCACCAATTTTGCTGTGCTGCTGCAGGTTTACGAAACTCAGGTAACATTTGTGTGTCTGGCAACGGCTGTGGATTTCTGTAGCATCCTCATCAATAGGATGTGCAGCTGTTTAAACAGCATATGCATTTTGTGTTGCTCTGCACCAGACAAGCCCAGAAAATGAAAAAGCTCTGCAGGTGTTGACGTTCATTGGCTGTGGAGTGTCTCTGTGTGGCCTCCTCTTCACCTTCATCCTCTTCATTGCTGTGGGGTGAGTCACAAACATCACAGAGTGCATCCTGAAAGCATCAAGGGTGAAAAGCATTTCATAAATCCCTGCCAGATTCACATCAATAAGAAAAAAGCTGAATATTGTGTGGATGTGTGAGCATCCCTACAGGAAAACATTTTTCAATAAACGTGGGAGAGCTTCTCTCGCACATCGCGGCTCACACATGATGTTATGTGTGTGTGTGCGTGTGTGTTTGTGTGTGACTTTTTTAGAGTCCCCAAATCAGACCGAACCACTGTCCATAAGAACCTGATAGCTGCTCTGGGCCTTGCTGAGCTTCTGCTGATGTGCAGCGACTGGGCCGCAGAAAATCAGGTGAGACACTTTGATTAATCATATAAAGTGTTATAAATCTTTTTCCACCATATTGTAAAACCATGTATTGATAATGCATTCAGTCCAGTGCAATATGATTAGGGCTGTCAAAGTTAACATGTGGAGATGAGATTAATCTGAAAATGTTAACACATTAATATTACTTAATGCTGATTAATCAAACTACCAACTGTGACCTAAAGCCTCTCTCCTGTGGATGGTTGTGAAGTTCACAGCCGTTATTTGCTCAACACACAGTGAGCGACGACCGACAGAGAAAGGTCTGTGACTGCAGACAGAAACACAAATTTAACATTTTTAACTTTCTTATGTTGCGTCGCTGCTCTTCATGTGGACATGAATGAACTATGCTGGTCGTTCAGCTGGATGAGGACAAGCGACTGTGGCCTCATCACACAAGTTCCATAGGAAGTGAATTGAGAGGAAGGTTTCTAAACTAACATTTAAAACCTAGAAAACTGAGGATCTTCAGACAATAAAACATTTTCTTAATAATAATTAAAAAAAAAACATTGGTGATTTTTGATATGGGCTATATGGGCGGTTTCCCAGGGCAGCATCAGAAATTGATGGGGCACCAAAGAGCTAGAAAATAAAATAAATCTTATCTGTCATCTGTCCAAGTTTGCTACTACTTGTGCACTGGAGTAAGTTTCCTATAGTTGCTCTCGAGTACTGGGAGACTACATTACTTCCTTGCTGCTGCAAAAATTAAGCAGAAAACATCTTGCATTTTAATTGGCTGGGATGTGGCAGAAGGAGGGGTTCACCCAGGACACCATACCTCCAAGAAACACAATATAGATTTCAAGTTTACAAACTCAGGCAAAGAGAGACAAATGATGATGAATCACAGTGGTACAGTGTGGTTAATCCAATTACATTTTTTTTAATCGACTGACAGCTCTAGTTATGATAACTGATTATTTAATGAAAACAGGTCTAGCACAGATGCAGCAAAGAAGGTGCACTGTTTTAATCAAGATGCACCCCACTAAGATTTCAGGATTAATTCCAGGTGTTTTTGTCTGTGTTTAACCCTGCAGGCAGCATGTTTCATGGTGACTGCTCTGCTTCATCTCTTCTTCATGGCGTCCTTCTGCTGGATGCTGGTTGAGGGTCTTCTTCTTTGGAGCAAAGTGGTTTCTGTTAACGTCAGCGAGGACTGCAGGATGAAGCTCTACTATGTCATAGGCTGGGGTAAACTTGTTTTATTGATGATGGTCACAACTTAGCACTTCTCTGCTTCAGTCGCCAAGACACTATTCTGAAAAATACAACAGGACAGTGGGCTGGCTCTAATTAAACATCACTTTTTGACCAAGATTTACTTCCATGATGTTTTTTCTCTTATCCACATCTGAGTGTGTACATGTCACTACATATAGGCTCGTAGAAGACGGGAGTAGTAGCAACCCATGGAGACAAGTATATAGTAATTGTGACTTTTATTTATGAACAATTAAAACAATAAGCAATATTTACAATAACCAAGACTCATCTGTCTTGAAAAAATAAAAATGTCCTTTGGGGAACATTCAAACCGCTCAGTGAAAATTCTCTAGTGGATCCATTCAAAGTTCAAGTCTCTACATTTTAGGGAAAATTCAGTCAAGGAAAGAATCCAAAGGCCCTCAATGGTGTCAGGCAGAGAACTGACCCAGTCCTATCTCATCATCTGCTGATGGATGTTGTGAGGGGTCAAAGTTTGACTGTGAGGCTCACCATTGCCTGGACTCCCAATCCTAGGCTGCAGCATCAAATAAACTCCTGACCTATATTTAAAATACAGACCTATAGTCCTTCTTCTAATGCTCTGTCATAAAATGAGGTTTATTCAACCGCTGTACAACATGTATCTTTTCTTTATGTAAAATTACATTTTATAGTTTACAGGTAGGTAACTGTAGCTATTTTCTTTAGAACATATCATTTTAATAAATTGTAATCACAATAAAATGAAATTGTATGATTATGTTTTACCAACGGATTTTGCGTAACTCACATTCCTCCGTGTGTGCTCTCTCTTTTTATTTCTTTCTAACTTCTTTTCATACAGGATTTTAGATTGTAAATAAAATCAGTTAAATAAATAGGTTTTAAATTAACATAGCATAAATTACAGCTCTGCTGCTTTTACCCATGCTCACCAAATTAAAAAAAAGCCACTCCTCTCTCAGTCCCTCAGGTGACTAAGGTTTAACCACCTCCCTATATGTGACTTAGCCTGAGTCACATAAGCAGATGATTCAGATTATTTCACAAGTTCCATAAAATGTTTGTTTCAATGTTAAAAGGATTGCTTTAATTTTTGTGATGTTAATTTTCCATAAATATCCATTATGGATCATCTGTGTGTAATATATAGTATCATGATGAAATCTGTTGTTTGTAGTCTGGAGACATATTAAGAGCGTAGAACATATGAACTTTACCATGTCTGTTAACAGCTTTATTCAGCAGGTTTCCCTGGAAACATTGCCTCTGTTTCCAGTCAGGTTTTCTGCCCCTTCTGGTATTTGTTTCCATGTTCACCAAACAGAGACCCACCAGAGATCAAGACAGTTCGCTTGTTAGCATCAAATTAACTGAGAAGCATATTAAATCATATTTAACATACAGTCTATACATACAGTTGTAGCTGAGCAGGTTAAGGTAAACTGATCCAGTAAATAGGCAATGTAAACACAGGTCATCTGGGATCACTTGTATGTATATCTTTTTACCAGGAACTGAAATGAGTCTTCTAAAAAAGTGTTGAGGTCAAGTGGTTGGCCTTGCTTCTTCATGAGGATCTAAGATTTTCTTTGCCTTACTGTGACATTGTTTCTCACTAATAAGGCTCTTAAGATTCAAAAGCTATCTTAGGCACTCACTAAGTGGATTATTGCCATCTGTGGCATCTGTGTGGATATAGGTTCACATCTGCAGTGATAATTTTCTTTAGAAAATAAATTGTGAAGGCTTTAGCTAAGATTTTTTTTTTTTTTCCACAGATTTAATGACAATGTTTGAGGGAGAAAGTGAAGCTTTTCAGGTGCTAACATTGCTTTTTGATCTGTACAACAAGCCACATCTACAGTGTCCTTGTAAAAGGATTTGCACTGCCTGAATAATTCTCAAAAATATGTAAATTTTGGTGATGAGATAAGATATATCCAAAACTTTGATACCAACTGATATAAATAAATAAATTCAGCACAACCAATTGCTTTCAGACATCACTAAAGTCAGGCTAATGTCAAATCTAATCTCAGTCTAAATAAACATCAGCTAACATCAACATCTATGAAACATCATGTTTTCTGTAAAGAGGGTATTATGTAAAATCAAATTTTTTGAGCTTTACATCATTTATAATGTTATCCCCTCATATAAAACATACCTTGAGTTTTGCCTTGATTCTTTCATGTATGTTTGAGAAATCATTTGATCTCCATGGCAACCTTTCAGCCATGCAAAACACTTGCTTTCTCCAAGCACCGCCTTTTCCATGCAGCTCCTCTTCAGAGTTTTGGTCCCGAGTCGAGCTCCTGCCTCACAGAGCAGCTCTCCCCCATCTCTTCCCCACTCAGCTCCTCTAGACTAGCTGCAGCAACAATTAGAAAACACCTGGTAGAACAGCGCATCTGCTGAGGTCAATGTATGAGCTACTTTTCAGTGAAACGCTACTTAGAATGATTATAAACGCCATAATGGAGAAACGTGATGACATGCCACGGGCACAGTGTCAGAAAGAGAAGAAGCTTCTTAAAGAGACATAGGCCTAATTTTATTAAATTGCAAAGTTAAATTTCTTTTAAGTCATGTTTGAAATATACAGTATTTTTGTAACTACTGAACATAACATTGTTACTACATTATGCTATAAAATGTTAAATTGTTGAGTGTGAGATTATGCAACTGTAGTAAGACCTAAATTCCTCTTAAAGTTTTACATACATATCTTTAAGCACATTTTAAGTCAGTGTAGTAACACATACGGTGGTAAAAATCAGAGTTATGAGTCGTCTACTTGTAAGGTTCAGGAAAAAAAAAAAAAAAACAGGAGGCTGGATAATTAAAATTTTCAAATATGACTCGCTTAATGTATATTATCAACAAATCTAATAGTTGCCTAAAAACAATATATGCTTTGTCCTTACATTAGGCAAATGTATGTCTGTTTACTTGGCTGGTAAACCATGAGCTTGAATTTCTTCCTTTCCTCCTTTTTCATGTGTCACTTTGACAACAACATAAAAAGAATGTGACAGTCTTTTGCACAGTATTTGAAAATTTGTGAAATCAAGATTTAAAAAGAAATAAAGCAACAACCCTGTTTTAGAAAACATGCAGAACACTTTCCTCTCACGTGGAATAACACAGTTTAACTGAAGGACATGGTAATAATCTCACAGCAAGAATAAAAGTACACACATCTACAGTTAATGCTTTTTACCCAGTGACAGAGAGGGAAAATAAAACATGTTGTTTGTTCACAAATAAAAAAAAAATAGAAGACAGGAGCTGATAGAGGGACCGAGAGTGAGGAGGACACACACACACTCTGACCAAATGGAGATTTTCTCATCTCCTCTTCTAACTACAAAACAATTATTCTCCCTGCTGAGCCACATTTGCAATTTGTTTTATATTAATTCAGGATTTAAATTATATTTTGTAAAAAGACCAAACAATACTTACAGGTAAAATCAGTTTGAGCGTTTTTGTTGTTGTTGTTGTTATTGTTTGTTTAGTTTTGTTTTTTTTCTTTTCTTTTTTTATGTGTTACTGGCAGTGAGCATCTCAGAGCAGACGCATTAGACTAAATTTTAGCTCAAATCAGAACTAATGTGATGGTGACCCATGTCGGGTTGGGGGTGTACAGAGCGGGGTCTGCAGCCCGAACAGCCATTCTGTTTTCAGGACAGCCGAAAACTCGTTTAGAGCCTCAAATGTCACAGGACTTCTAGAAAAATGGCATTTTTTTTTAAACAAACATCTAGTCTTGGAAATTTCTTATTTTTAAGAACCAGAATTTTATTTTCACTTTTAGGATTTAAAATAAAGATAAACATAGAAAAGGATGGATATTTTCATATACTGTTATGTAAATCATGAATTCCAACTTAATATAAAGAAAGCAGATCTTCTGGTACTTTTAGTGCCATTATTTATGGAAATACAGAACAATTATTGTAGGAAAAACTTAAAAATGGTTAAAAAAAGAAACCTTGCATTTGTTACGATATGTGTATTAACATTAACTTGCTTTTTGGGAGCCGCAGGTTGCAGACCCCTTGTGTAGATTGAGGGTATCCGTGCAATGCTGCCCAGTGTGTGAGAACTTCTCACACACTGGCAGCAGTACGGTACAATCCTCCAGCTCCATTCAAACCCACAACGGCCTTCACCCACTGATTGCTGTAGACATGCCAGCTCATCATAAATTAAATACCTTATATTTCAATTTTTCCGGGCTGTAAATTAGATTTTCCACCACTAAAAATCTGTAATGCTAAAGTAATTCTGCTGTGTTTGCCTCATGCTTCCCACCAGGGCAAAGAACCTTTTATTCTCACCTGATTTGCAGCTTCACAGGTCTGGTTGCTCTTTCCAACATTTTCTGTTTATTCTAAATTTTCTCTGCTTATAATTACTTACATGATGTTGTGTTACACAACAGCCTTAACCCAGTTTTTATTTATGACAGATGTTCTCGTATCCATTTGTAAGTGTGTGTTATGTCGCATGCTGAGCCGAGAACGCGATGTGAGTCGGTAGCACAAACAGTCTTCAGGTGTTACTCTGGTCTTTACCCCACAGACTAAACAGGAACAAAGAACATGAGAGACAAAACATGCAGCTGAACCCGGTTGAACTGTGACAGTAACTGATGCAGATTCATGTTTTAAACAAGCTCTTTGTTGTTTCAGCACCATTGTTGATTTTATGTCATTGACCTATTTTTCAGGACTACCTGTTCTGATAGTTGGTCTAACATTGGTGATATCAAGGGGAAAATACAAGTCACATGATCACTGCTGGCTCAGTGTGCAAACTGACACCATCTGGGCCTTTGTGGGACCAGTCATATTGGTCTTGACGGTATGTATTCATATTGTGAGTTGTTCATCTGTGCACTGCGGTATGCTTAAGTCATATGTACTGTTCATGCATGGATTAAAAGCTTCTTGACGCTGTTTATAGAATGAGTATGTTAGATCCTGACTTTTATTTTATTCCTGACATAAATATAGAATATTTGTTCACTGAATGCAAAATGACATCTCTCCAGTCCAACTGTAGCAGCAACAATGGCAGTAAGATTAAAAAGAACCTTACAGAAAGCAGAACAAACAGCTAACTCGCAGTATTGCTCCTTCCATCCAAAACATGAGTCTTCACATAAGTGTTTTCTGCTTCAGGTGTGTGCTGAGATGTATTTTGGTGCAGCTGAATGCTCCTGTCAGCTTAAGGCCAAGTGGCTCTGCAGTGTTGCCGCTGTTGTGTTCTGCCTGCAGGTCAATGCAGTTGTGCTGTGCCGCGTTGTCATGGTGACCGTTTCCAGCGCTCATCGCCGCGCTAAGATGCTCAGTCCAAGCTTTGCATCGAAAATGCAGACCTTTGACCTCACCTGGTGAGATACAAAAACATCTCTGCCTCTTTCCTTCACGAATTGTTTCCCGCTGTCTGCCCACGCTCTTCCACACTCACACACACACCAACCCACACACTATTTTCCTTTTTTGCTTGATGAGCACTGGACTCAGTGGAGGCAGTGTGTGAGACTGGGAGTTTACTGTGGGAGTTACAAGGGCTTATCAACTTAACACCTGGCCTCAGCACAGTTGTTTGTCTTTTCGTCAAGCCTTTCCTTTGCCATGGCCGTGTTTGCATTGTATTATTCATACTGCTTGGTATTAGAGATGCACCAATCCAGTTATTTTGGGTTTTAGTCAAATCTTTGTTGTTTTATTTTTAAATTTAAATATATGCCTGTACTAAAATGTCCAGATCCACAACATTTTTCATTAAAAAATGTTTCTGTCATGGGAACAATCAACAGGGAGGACAGAGACTCACAGGGGAACAGACTAATAAACACAGACAAACCTCAAAATAAATACACAGAAAACACAGATCACAACAGTTTCTTATTGGTGATGACACCACACAAGCTTAAGTGGCAAAGACGACAAAGAAGACAACAGGAAGAAGGAGGATGATGGTTTGTTTTTGTTTTTCGGACAATGTGCAGCTGCTCCTCCAGGGCTCTCACAGCATCACAGTTCATAAGAAGTCGTGTGTCATTCCAACATGTTGAATCCAGAGCTCTTCTGTAAAATCGCCAATCACAATTTTCAAAAAAAGCTGTACATGTATTATGCAGCATTTATGCAGCTCCTTTCATTTGTTTACGTCGCTTGTTGCTGCAACGCCTGAATATGACTCCAACTTCGTCTCTGATTGGCTGAACTATAAATACATTTTATGTGACTGCTTACATCCGTGGCTGCCATAATTTTTAATGACTTACTGCAGGAACAACCTTATTCACATGTGACTTTAATTTAATTTCTTATTTATCGTAACAATTCAATTGCAAAATTGTGTTTTTTTTTTTCAAAATTAACATCAGAATATAGACAAAGATTTGCACACATTTGTCATGCAAACATGGCTATTATCAGGTTTTATCCTACAATTGTATGCATATTTTCAGTATTATTCGTATTTGTAAGATTGATAACTGGATGATGAGCCATGTGGAAAAAACTTAGACACCTCATCAAACATCCAATCTCACATGTTGTCTAATCATCTTTTATCTCCTGAAGCAAACTAATTTATTTACATTTAAACACCAAAAATGATCCTCGTTTCACTCTTTACAGAGATAAACAGAAATGTGTTTTCTAACTGAGGAAGAGGTTAGGACACCCTGCCCTCTGATAGCTCGTGAAGTGTGTTTGAGCCATCCAACAGCGTCAGCTTGAGGAAAGTTTCACCTCTCATCACCAGCTTTGACTGTCAGGACTCGATTTGTTAACATTCAGTCAGTCACTGGTGAGTGACTGACTGCATCAGCGTTCATTTTTTCATTGATTGTCTTGACAAATTTCTGATTCTTGTTAAATTCATAGTGGTGTCTATGGTGATGATGGTCATGTTGTGCTTCATGATGCTTTCAGCTCCATGCTTCACAGCTCTTATTAGGTCCTGAGTTGTTTTTGGGGTTTTAATTAGTTGATTCTAGTTTAATTATTACTCTGCTTTCTTAGTTTCTTATTTTGATTGATTACCCTTCTGTTTACCTTAGTGCAGTCCTTGCTTAAGTTACTCTGGTTTTATTACATCTACTCATTCTTTAACATTAGATTCATTCCCTCGCCCCTGTGCCATTTTCTCGCTCCTCTCATACCTGCAATAAGTCTGCCAGTCAGCCCAGGTTATTTGTTCCATCATTCTCTCTCTCAGTGTTTAAACACATCTCCCATTATCACTCCCTCCTGGGCGACAAGCGGCTGGGCTGCTATGCTGATGCGGTCTCCCGTTACAGTCACGCCTCTCTTATTCTGTAGTGGCGGCGGCCCTCGACCTCACATCCCTTCTGTTGCTGCTCAACCTCTGACTGGCTGTCAGTAGTTCATACTTCCAGTGCAGGCCGTGCCGTCTCGCTGTCTCTGCCACTCAGCTGCTTGGTGTCTCGATTCTCCGGGAAGCAGGGCGGAGCTGGTGACGCCCAGGTCGCTCCGTCTCCCATCCTTTTATTTCTCCAGCCACACTCTCGCATCATAGCCGATGGGAGACACCTGGGAAACAACCCCCACCAAAATAAAAAACACTTGCAACACAAAACTAAAACCAAAACATGCATGTAGAAAACGACCACCTTGCCACACATACTCAAACCTTTGAAAGTCGTTGTTCAAATGCAGAAAGTGCCACACTCACAACATTAGTGTTTATGATAAAAGAAAAAAATGTCAAACAGAATGTTCCTTGCAGCCAGAATTTGTATTTGTATTCATAAAGCCTACCTTTAAGACGCACTTCCACCTTTACATTTTTTTTATTGTATGTTTGTTTGTAACTAATGGAAATGCCACAATGCCATTCCTTTCCCTCTACAGCCATTTCTCTTCATTCCCTCACAAACAGGCGGATGTATGTGCCAGTCGTGTTACATCAATTCAGGAGATTGGAGGGAAAACAACTTTCAGAAATAAAGAGAAGAGTGAATCGGCTTTGTCCTTGCTGACACAGTGCAGCTGAAAAACTCAATCTTTCCATCCAGGTGCAGCAGTATGACAACAATGGTGGTTTAAACAAAGGCAATGTTTTCTGCTTTGCCCCATGAAATGGTTATTCGCCGTATAAGAACCAAGATCACTGAAAGGATTGTTGCAAAGGAGCAGGAGAATGAATGCAGTTGGGCGGAAAATCTATACTTACACAGAAATGTTTGGTGTGGATTCGACAGGGAAACATCCAACAATAAACTGTCTTTACAATACGTTCAATGATTTTCTTTTCTTTTCTTTTTAAGACTTCAAGAATGAAAACCCACACAAATGCGAGGCTGAATATGTTTTAACCTAATGTATACGAAGGAAAATAAGGACAACAAAATAACTGTTGAAGACTTTCTCTGAAAAATGTCCATGTATCAATGCATGCTCCGTACGAGGGATTGCTGTAAGCTCAACGCACAATGCAAGCAATCATCTGCCGTCACTGTGTGCTCATCCAGGAGGAGTGAATGCTGCAAGTCAGTGACTGAATGCCATCCCCTGGGTTTCCTTAGATTGAAAATGCACTGTCTGATAACGAGGATCAAATGTGTGATTCAGTTGAATTTTTTTATTTATTAATTTTTTTGTAAAGTGCTTCCAGATGACATTTGTTGTGAATTGGCTCTACATATACATATTTTGTTTTTCAGTTCAATTTGGTTTGTAGCACCAATTCACACAAAATGTCCCAAGACACAAAATCAACAGATTCAATCTTTGTATGGAAGTTTATGGTGAGCTTAATCAAATCATAAAGACAAATTCATATTAAGTTGCATACATTCCAGTTTGATCCCAGGTATTTTACCGGATCACTTCTTAGGCCAGTTGGTAAAAAAGAGATCTGTTCAAGGAAGCCAAGCTAACTGCATCAAGTCACTGAAAATGCAGCAATTGCTCCTCCTGAACAAGCATTCGGTAACAACACATTATTCAGTGCACTGATTCTTCATGTTTGCAGCAATTCACGTACCATGTGATAAATTAAAATAGCATTCAAAAGTCCATTTATTTCATTAACTCAACTCAATCACCAACGAAAATACATTATATAGATTAATAAGACAAAAACTAATTCACAAAAACTCAATACTATAAGGATGTGAGCTTTGAATAGGCCAGTCCTTGATGGATTCACTTGTGAGTTTTGGGTCATTCTGGATGATGTGGTAAAGTTCTGTTCTGCTTCGGTTTTATGTTTTTTACAGTTGGCCTCATATTTTCTGCAGGCTCCTTCAGGTCCAATACAATAAACCATGACACTTTCCCCTCCAATGTTGCACATCTGAGTTTTTTTGTTTTTGTTTTTTTCCTGCAATACTGTGATTCACATTCAGCATCTCCTTTGTTCTGGTGTCCTAACAATTTTTGACTTAATTTGACTCGATCGAAGATTATTATAAGTGAAGTTCTGTCTTTGTCTCTTTTGGAGACTTCTAGCAGCTTGTTGTGGTCCTCACCTGAAGCTGCATTTTGTTACTACTGGTTTTAATTGATTAGCTATAGTCTGTAGATACTAATTATAACACCTGAACCACCAACAGGGTTAATGCTGATACTGTCTCTGTGTGCTTTTAGGGCAGTGACCCGTCCAATTCTCATCCTGCTGCCGGTTCTGGGTCTGACGTGGATGTGTGGCGTGCTGGTCCATCTGTCTGTGGTCGTCAGCTACATCTTCATCATCCTCAATTCCTTTCAAGTAAGCAAGACTGAAGTGAATTCTGATTGTGGTGTGTATATTAGGGATTATTTGAAAAAGGCAAGATGAAAAAAAAAGTGTGACATCATTACTGTCAAAAAGATGCAACAGATGTAACCTGATATCAATATTTTTTGTTGTTGTTTTTTTTTAGTTAAGCTATGCAACAAAGTACAATTAAAACTTTAATATATGACACAGAAAGTGTAGTCTGGTAAGAACCAGCCCTTGTTCTGTGTGAGGGTCCAGGTTCTCAGCTGTTAAGAAACGATTGCTTCTCAAAGACGTGACCTTTATTGAGATTTTAAATTTAACCCTAATGTTTGCCCGTATTTAGCCAGTTTGATGCTAAGAAGCTACCAGAAGTTGCCTGTGGTGTAAACAACCATCCTCCACTGTGAAGAGAGAAGAGCCAATCCAAACGGGGCGAATCTTAATTAACGACTGTGGCTCCAGCAGTCCGTGTTGGAAGCATGACCAGCAGGGACTGAACGGTTTCGTTCATTTCCTTAGCTGCCATTCCTAAAACTCCAAGCAAACTACAGTTCTGAAACAGTACAGAAAACCAACGTCACCAGTCACGATTTCTCCTTCTGTTCACTGATTGATATGGTAAAAATCCGCAGACTCTGCTGTAAGCAAGATTTTTTTTTAGCAGAATTGCACTGGAAGGCTGAAGTCAAATGACAAAACGTATAATTTCTTAGTTTGAAATTGTAATTACAAAAGTATTTTCATCATAGACCTTAAACTTCTGAATAATCTGTGGAGTTGTGGGCATCAAGCCACAGCTCCACAGATGGTCTGACAGCCTTTACCTTTAACATCCGGTCTAATCTTTTCTCTAATCTGGAACTCTCTTATTTGTGGCCCATGTTCAGTGTGGCGCACACTCTGTCACCAAACAGCTACGTTTCCATTGTAAATCTTAGTTTGTTTTCTGTTTAAAAAACACAATTTAGCAATTGTGGTGTTCCTATTAAATAAGATTTGCAATTAAAATGTCAAGTGAGTAATTTTGTTTATGTGATAAGTCATTAAAAACCATGTCGCGTTCTGATCCTCTAACTATTTCCTGTCGTCTTTTTCTTGTGGTTTGCTCCAGTGGCAACATCCTGTTGTTCATCACTTTACCAGTTTCAGTTTTGCAAAATAAACCAATTTCAATATGCCTAAAAAACCCCCTCATTCAAGCACCAAAACTTTTTAATCAAAGTATTAGGGGTTTTTTTGGTTTTTTTGTTACTAAATCGGTGTGTTTCCATTATGCAAATTTATTTTCAAAATGTCAAATTGCGCAATTAAATAGGTAGTGGAAACATAGCTGTTGACTACTTGTCACCCTTTAAATAGGCAGCCTGACTGGTTAGAAGCTTGGAGACAGCTGTAATGCTGATTAGAGGACAGCCTCAGTCTAACATGTCCCTGTGGTCACATCAGGTCAGTCTTCACTAGAGGTACCATCACGTTTGTCCAGGCCTGTTTCATTAGTTTGTTTTTTAAATGATTCAGTTGAACCACATTTCAAAGCAATGTCTAATTTTCATTGGTTCATTTTCGCTAAGATATTATTTATTCATGTTCATAATAATTCTCTTTAATATTAATGTCAGTTCAAGTTAGTACAGTGATCTTTGTGGCTTGCTCGGATATTAAGAGAGGGGTACCAACAATTATCACATCCATATGTGAAAGTGTTTTCAGTATCATAAAATCAATATTAAGTCTTCAACAATACAGCTGCCTTGACTCAGCAATGCTCTCGTTGTAAAACAATATTTTATCGGCTAAGCCATTTCAACAGCAAAAAATCATTTTAGTCCATGCATTTATATGGTTGAAGCCTTGTTCACAATCTCCCAACCAGTGGTCACCCAAATGCTGTTGTCG
>NW_015113186.1:360243-375287 GCF_001443285.1 Poecilia latipinna | reverse complement strand
AACCCATTTTGTCCCTATTCTCAAGAATCACTGATATATGATGTTTAGTAGTTTGGTACTTTTAGCTTCTTCTAATTAAATTTCTGCATTTTCATGGTATGAATGATTTATCTATTTTCATTCATTTGCTCTCTGTTGCTTCAGAAGCCTGTTACTTTCACATTCAGATCCATTTCAACATGAAGGCTGTTGGCAAAGCTTTGAACAACTTTACATCTACATCCACCTCTCCTCCCCAGATAACATGGCACTCATTTCCTGCGTCTCACATGCTTCCTTTGCTTCCTTTTTTTCGGATAAATTCCCCCTCCATGTTTTTCTTGTACTTTTTCTGTTATGTCCCTTCTTTTTTTATCTTGCCTCTCCTTTCCTCTATCGTCCCTATTTGCTCTTCCCTGGTCTTTAATTAATCAAAATGAGTTAGCCCTTGGGTGACCCCAGAAAGCTGCTAGTTAATTTAGATTTACTGTCAGTGTCCAGTTGAGGCCAGATAACGCTACAGTAGGAGTTTTTCCTCATGGTGGTAGGAGGATGATGCAGAGCCAGCAGCTTTCCTCCTAACTAATGAAACAGGAACAAAGAAGAAAGGTAGAAAGAGCCAATAATAGAACATTAAAGAGCTCCGGTAGTTGTTGGACATACTCTGGAATCTCAGACATGGATTTTAAACATTGTCGTTGTCCCTATGAGTTGAACTGTTTGAGCAGATTTCCACCTCTGTAGCACAGATCAAATCCACATGAAACATGAGAATTGTGATTTCTGCAACATAAACTCTTGCAGCTCAGTGTTAGGGTGGTCTTCTTCAAGGTTCTGGGTTCAGTTCTTGTTCCTGCTGATGAACAGCGCACACTCCAGGAACTAGCACAGACCTTTAAAGGGGCGGGCCCTCAAGTTCTAAAAAGGGAAACACATTTTAAAAGACAAATTGGGTGTTTTGTTATATATATATATATATATATATATATATATATATATATATATATATATATATATATATATATATATATATATATATATATATATAAACTTTTCCCAGAGGGAAACTTTTCACACGCTTAGAAGCAAAAGCTTTATCCCACTATAACCCTGATCAGTATCCATGTGGTAAGCTGTAAATCTTCTGAATCCTTTTTACAGAGCACGGGGGGCTTACATGCATTAAATAAGTTTAACTGTTTGAACTTGTTAACAGTTTTAGAAAACAGTTTTGTTGATTAAATTTCAACACTGGATTAACAACTTTGTGATCAGGGTTGCTTTAAACCCCAAAAGCTTTATCTCAAAGGTTCCTCTAACAAATCCACGTTTCTTCACTATTTGTAGTGAATGCTTTTCTTTTATTAGTGGAGAGAGAAAACATAGTTTTGCAGAGATTTCAACGTGGAATGCTTTGTTTTCTATTGCTTGTTCATTATTTCTCTTATCCACAGGGCCTGTATATCTTCTTAGTGTATGCTGTTTACAACAGTGAGGTAAGAAGGCATTCAAGCTCATTTTAGAGCTACTGTTGGATCTGCAACTAAATATAAAAAATAAGCTGTGTATTTGTACAATATGTGAGGACAAAAGGAGTGACAATAAAGTCTGAATCTGATTTAGGTGAGGAATGCCATAAAGAGGATCAAAGAAAAGAGAAAGGCTCTGTCTTTCACGGTAAGTAGATCCACAACATCCACACACAGAGCTGTGCGTGTCACATAGCCCTTTATTTATTATTACATAAAATATTAAACTTTATGTTCTTTTCAACATAAAGCAGGTCCTATAAAGAGATATGAATATGACACATCCAGATAATTATGTTGTATTTAGTATGAAAATATGCAAAAATGAAAAATCATTCTGTCCAATTTCAGCTGCCAGGCTGTAAAACACTATCCATAAGGTATCCTTTTCATTATGATTTCTTTTTAAGATCTACATGGTTTCCCCCTAAAACGTGCTAAACCCGGTGGTAAGGGCTCCAGGGCTAACTGTGGCCTTTAACACAATTAAAATATATGCAATTAATTAATTAATTTATTTATTTATTATTTTTTTGCTCATATCCCACTGAGGGAAACCCTGGTCTAAAACATTTACAGTCCAACAAAACAGAAAAAAGAGAAGAAATGTGTAACAGAAGTCCTAGCGTGATAGGTGGACGGAGCCTGGTGCTGCGAGGTTGGAGACCTCGTCCTGTTAGGCGACTGGGCCTGGATAATACCCGAGTAAAACGGACAGCAGAGTCCGGCGACGACAGGCGCTTAAATTCCGTAACAAAAGTTTGTTTTTTTTTTTTTTTTTTTTTTAAATCATTTTCTTTTTTCTTTTTTTCCAAAATCTCTTTCTCTTTCTTTCTGTTTCTGTTTCAATGTCACATGCTGTTTTTATTTTGTTTTTTAATTATGTAAAGCACCTTAAAATGCCTTGCTGCTGAAATGTGCGATACAAATAAAATTTGATTGATTGACTGATTGATTGACTGATTGATTGATTGATTGATTGATTGATTGATTGATTGATTGATTGATTGATTGATTGATTGATTGATTGATTGATTGATTGAACAGAGAAACTGACTTGTGTTTTGTAGAACTGCTCCCAGCCTACCAGCTTCCTTCCCTCCCAAAGGGCTCCAAAAACCTCCTGGAGTCGGAGCCCCCCAACCTCCTCCAGCCCAGAAACAAGTGACACCTCAGGACCCCTCAGCTCCACTTCCACATCACTGGTCATCAAGAACGGTATGCTACAAGTAACATCGTCTGGGTTCCATTGATTACTCAGTAGGACGTCTCTGACTGGGAAAAGAACATGTCGGCCCACCAGGGATGACTCCACCAATGTTCAAAAAAAAAAAAAAAAGGAAAATCCCATTTCTTTAGAGAAGGCCCAAGAGAGATTTTCTCTCAGGCTAACAACCATCTTCAGCTGGTGAATTAGGAGGCATAAAAAGGAAAAACTCTTCAGCTTTTAAATCAAACAGTTTTTTAATTGGAGAGCAGATCTGTTTAGAGACCTGGCTGGACTGATCCCTGGGACCATGTGGTTTGTGTAGTAACAACACAACATGTGAACAATATGTGAACAAAGTCTGGAACATGTTCACACATAGTCCTGATGCCACCTGAACATTCAATGTGTTTTACTTGTTTCATGTGATTTGGAAGCACAAAAAGATGAAAAGTTATAAATTAATAATGATCCATAGTTTACAAGAACAACTTCAAATACAAACTAAAATATGTGGTTCAAAAATAGCTTAATTTTATTAAAGCTTGTTGACAAAATGAGAAACTTATGAGAGAATAGCTTTGCATGGCGCTGCCTTCTGCATTTAGATAAAGAGGTAGTACTATGTGTTTTCCAGGCACATAGGGCCATCTTAGAGCACAAACAACCATGTTACCTCTAGTTTCTATTTAAAAAAAACTGTATATATCAAATGTGATTTAAAAGAAACTCGATTTTGTAATTTAGTGCCTTGAATTTGGCCTTCTGTCTCTTCCAAAATGCTAGTTCTTTCTGAAGCTCCGCCTTCAGGAAGTCATCACAACATGGCTCCTCTATTAAATCCAAAGTTTCTACCAGAGCTGCATTGAGAGGTTGCTCCTATAATGACCTCAGCAGATGAGCACGTACATCAGGTGTTTGCTAATTGCTGCTGGCTAATCTGACATGTGTGGAAGAATCAAGGCCACACTCCAGGTGTGCTGTTGATGAGGGAATAACATTTTAACATGATGTAAAACTAAAAGAAAAAATATATATTTTACATAATACTGCCCCTTTAAGGGCAGCAGCTGAAAAATCTAAAATGTACTTATTTTACCAGCACAAAGTATTACTACCCATTAATATAAAGTCTTATTAGTCCCAGACTAATAAGACTACTTCACAGAAATGATTCTATGTATCTGTGCTGGATGTTTATGTATTTCCTGACAGCTCTACGTCTTTGTGCTTCACATGTTCTAAATGGTGGAACTTTTGAGTGTGACTTGAAGATTGCTTAAAAGTTTTCACTTCTTTGGTAAAGTTTTGTAACAAAGCAACGAGACAACAAACCTTCAGCTGAGTGTGTTTTTCTCTCTGTACTCTGTACTTAAAAGAATACAACGAATGCACAATAGTTATCTCATGTTGAAGAAGCTGAGAAAAAAAAAAAAAAGGAAATTTTTTTTTCAAACACCAGCATTATTGAGCTTCAAAAAGTTCATAATTTACATGACTGAGTCGTATTAAAGCTGGTTTGATATTAAAGATGACATAAGAACTGCAGCAGTAGATTATGGCTCATTAATTGCATGAATATGCTTTGCTTTTCTCTGATGTAGGAAATGCAGATATCAGTTAGTACATTTAACTCTCCTGTAGTTTTTAGCTTATATATAATTGCACATTTATTTCATGCTGGCACCGCAGTCCAGAAGAGTTTGAATAGTAAAGCTCAAAACGTTGTCATGTCAGCATCAGCTCTTCAAACGTCTAAAAAGTGTCATGGCCTCAGGGCTACCAGCAGATACAGTGTTCAGGATTTAATCTTTTCCATTCTTCCTGCAAACAAAAGAAGAGAAGAATAAGAAGTTTGTCGCTTCAATTTTAAATCAAAATTCTCCAAAAATTCTCCGTCTTTGGACAGGTCAGCAGTTAAAGGTAGGCCTGTTTAATGCTGGTACCTTTTTACTCTATTGCTTTGGCAGTTTGGGCAAAATGTGGATTTATTGGTTTTGTTGAAAATTCAACTGGTGCACCTCAGAGACAGAAGAGCAGCTCTAAAAAACCTTTAAGTCACATCTGAAGACCCTCCATACTGTCTGACTGCGATTCAGATGGAGACTGAGGGCGACACCAAGGGAAACAGCCACAGACCTGAAGTTTGAAATGATCCTTTCATTGGATTAGAGGCTCCAAATTAGATTTAATTACCCACCCTGTCCTATGTCCATGTTTTATATCAGTGTTCTCTCTATAATAAGTGCCTCAGAAGGTAACGGTGTGTTATCGTTTCGAACCGCTGTTCCGTCTGTCTCAGTCTTTTTGTCCTTGGGCGTTTGTCAGTCTGCCTACAAGGTAGCTTCCCACCATCAGTGTGTGAATGTGTGCACAAATGGGTGAATGACTGAATGTAGTGGAAGGTGCTTTGGTGTCCTTGGACTTGATAAAGAGCTGTAAAAATGCAGACCATTTACCATTTACTGTGCCTCCGGAAAGCATTCACAGATCTTCACTTTTTCCACATTTTGTTATGTTACGGCCTTATTCCAAATTATATTAAATTAATTAATTTTAATTGAAAACTAAGAAATCACATTCACATAAATACACACAAACTGCCATCAAGCTAAAAATTGAGCCATTTCCACTGGTCATCCTTGTGACATCTGTGTGGCCAATAAAGTTGATTGGACTTGATCTTGAAAGACTCACACTTGTCCATAGGAGGTCCTACTGTTAACAGAGCAGGTCAGAGGTCAAACACCAAGCATGAAGTCAGAGGAATTGTCTATAGACCTCAGAGACGGGATGATCTTGAGGCACAAATCTTGAGAAAGATCCAGAAACATTCCTGCTGCTCTAAAGATCCCACTGAGCTCAGCGGCCTCCATCCCTGGAAGTCTGCTGGAAGCAGCAGGACTTTTCCTGAACTGAGTGATCGGGAATGAAGGGCTTTAGTCAAGGTGGAGACCAACAACTTGATGGTCACTCTGTTGGAGCTGAAGGGTTCCTTTGTGGAGAGAGAAGAACCTTCCAGAAGGAAAACCATCTCTGCAGCAATCCACCAATCAGCCTGGATGTTAGCACGACTAAATGAAGGCCATGTCTTAATAAAAGGCTCATGGCAGCGAGTCTGGAGACAGACCTCAGACCAAGAGAAACAAGATTATCTGCTTTGATGAGACAAAGATTGAACTCCGGTGTGAATACGTACATCATGTTTGGAGGAAATCAGACACAGATCATCATCAGGTCAATGCTGTCCCTACATTGAAGCACAACAGTGGAAGCATCATTCTAAGGGGATGTATAGCAGCAGCAGGAAGTGGTAGTCTAATCAGAATAGAGGGAAAGGTGATAGCAATACACAGAGACATCTTGAATGAAAGCCTGCCACAGAGCATCTTGACCTCAGTTAGGACAACGACCCAAAGCACCCTGCCCAGATCGCTAAGGCTTCAGAACCTCCCTGGGAACGTCCTGGAGGAGGCAAACCATCTGATAGAACATCTCTGAGATCTGAAAATGGCTGACAGACACCTCCATCCAACCTGAACATGGAGGAGTCAGTTCCCTAAAGCATAATGCATGCGATCACCAGCAATTTGGCACCAAGATAATAAAGTAAATGTATCAGTAAAGGCATGTAGAACTGACAGATGTCATTCTTTTCCTGTTAGACTGTTTACGTTTTAGCTCCTCTTTGTGTTCTAAAAAGCTTTGCTTGTGTTATATTCAGGCTGACTTACTTTTTATGACCTTGCATAAACAAATATGTGGATCTCGAGAGACAAGCCCAAACATTCAGCTGAAATAAATGATTTCTTCTTCTTCTTTCAGAGAGTTTTGAAAAGGAAAGCTTTGTCAGTTTCTCTTTGAGACGTGCATCAGGAAACCAAGTGAGTAATGTTTGGGCCACATTAACATTTTCTAAAATCCTAAACAAAGCAACAACTAAGGAAATTGTTGATTATTTCTTTGTTGTAACAATGCTTCATGGCAGCTTGTTTATTTCCTTTTAGATTAACAAATCTTTAGAAGGAAAATGCATTTGTGGACTAAGCAGCAGAGTTGAGTATGTGGACTGCACACAGGAAAAATGCTATAAAATTTGTACTGCTGCTGACTAGTTTGTTGTTATTTTTTATGAATAACTGAAACAGGAAGTCATATTTTGAACTTAACGATCTATAATTGGGAATCAGGGGCCTCAGTAGAGGGAAGGAGAACTACAACCATACCTCTGAAGTTTGACCACACAGTGCTGTATGATGGCAGAACCAGTTGCTGCCTCTCATTCTGTGTTTGTGTTGCTTGAGCTGATTCCTCAGGTGTTCAATGGGATTAAGGTGAGATTATCCTGGAGAAAACGTAGCATGGAATGGTTGGAATCTCAGCTGTTCAGACATGATTGACTTTGTTGAGGTTTGAAACATCTGGATCTGATTTTACCCAGTCACTAACGTTTGGCTGTGACGTGTGTAATGCACCAACTCGATGCTATGCTATGACGGTAAACTGAAATTGGATGAGCTGTAAACAACTGTCCCAATAAGAAATCTTAATGGAGCCAGTCATGGCTCCTTGAACTAGTTAGGACATGTTCATTACATTTTTTGCAAATAGTCTTTCTCAGATGATGAGATTTCACCTGGTCATTTCTGTCTAATGGATTATTCAAATAAGTTGCTGATCAGTGTTTACACTTTATACACGTGGAAATGGCTGTGAATTGACCCCGACATGCTGTGACTCTGTCTGTTACCAGGTCTGAACAGAGATGAGATGAGAATGGAGCAGCATTGTGTTGGGGCAACGACCAGGATATGTGGGTCTGGGAGTTAGTCTGTCATGTAGTCCACTCTGTGGAGACGAACACTGACATCTCATCACCATGTCTTTATCTAATGATGACAGCTTTAGTCCTGAAAACCTTCACTGTGAATCTGTAGAAGACTGCCTGTGGTTTCTAAGTGCAGACGCAGCTTTTATCTCTCACTTCTATCTCTGACGTCCCCCATCAAATAGAACCTGGCTTTTCATTTGGAGTTTGCTCAGGGGATTCCTCCACATAATGCTGCAGCTTCTTTAGAGGAACTACATCAATCAGCATGGCAGAGCAGACACCAAATAACCATGTAGGATCTGTGCTTATAGGTCCTGCTGGTCATGAACCAATCAGGTTCCTGACCCTGAGTGTCTGTGCCTCAGGTACCAGAAGCTCAAAGAAACAGTCAGTTGCAGATTATGTTATTTAGCATTAGCCAAAAAGAATTGGCATGTTCTTCATGCACTCAACTCTGTTCCTCAACCCTCTAGTGTATTTTCTTTACAGATGAGGAACCATATAAAGGCAAATAAACAGGATTTTTACCTGTATTGATTGATAAGCCTGAAGTCTTGTTTCAATAAAGAAATTGACCACAATGTCCTGAGTTCTATACCATGTTTAGAAGTTAAATATGAATACACAATGTTTGTTTGTTTGTTTGTTTATTTATTTACAGGTGGTGCAGCTGACTCGGTTTAAGCCATCAGGTACAATATTAGTTTGTTTCAACTTTGTATCAGATGTTCGCACTACACTTTGTAACTTTTGTAAAAATAATATGTTTTTGTACATATTTGTTAAAAGTGTCACCATGTTGTGACAGTGTGTAATGAGACAGTCTGTGACAAGACGGATCTCCTCCCTGAGCTTATATTGTTGTCTGAAGAAATGCACGGCTCTTGACTTTGTCGCAAAACAATGCTCTTACTGATGTTGACTGCAGCTTCATAATCAGAAGATGTAACCTGTGAAAGAAGGGCTAAAAAATGACCAACCTCTTCAGCGGTCACATCTCCAACTATTTTCCAAATATGTATTTTTGGATTTGCAGGGGAGGACCTACCCTTGGCAGTAAGACAGAGTTGACGTGTTGGACATTAACACGTCCAACACTAGTGTGACATGGAGCTACTCACTAGACACATTTTGACATTTTTAGTTGCTGTTTTTTTTTTCAGGCTTATAGTCTGAGGCTTAGAATTAGGTGATGAAAATCCTGTCTAGGCTTTTTTGTGGTTTATAATAAAATGCCCACTGTTTCTGGTGCTTTAGCCCTTTATTTGTTGTTGTATGCATTCTGAGGCTTAACTTCCCATCTGGTTGTGATTCAGGAGTGGGATATACTTAAATTTGTGGCTGTCCCTCTATTCTTTTTACATTTTAATCAGGAGAGTATTTTCTGCACATGTGAAAATGACTCCTGGTGCACAAGCTTGAGCTTCTCAGAAAACAGATCACACATGTGCAACAAAACTTGACTTCCAATGTCCAAAGCTAGGGTAATGTAAGCTTCCTCAGAGCTGGGGAAGCTTGAGTCAAAGATGGGCTTTTTGTTCACTTGAGCAAACTGGTTTAAATCGCTCCAAGAAATGTAGGAGTGATATGCTTTGTACAAATAATATAAAGAAATCTGAATATAATTTTAATGCACAAATTTGTATTTGATTGTCTCCAGGACACGCCACTGACACTCTCAGTGCTGGTTTGAAACAGGTTTCCAGATGCAAATAATGCGTCTCAAAAGGAAACCTTAACCCTAACCCTCTTAAACATTTCTTTCGTTTTCATGTTTATTGTGCAACTTTTAATATCTAGCAAATAAATCCTGAGTAAATACAAGAAATAGTTTCTCAATAAGGATTTTGTCTATGATGAGAAAGAAGCATATCCAACTAACCTGGCCCTTTGTAAAAAAAAAAAAAAAAAAAAAAGACAACGATCCCCAATTTCAGTAGAAATTTTTTAACCGTAAACAGACAGTTTAAGGTCAGGCCACAGAATCCTCATCAGAATTTAGATCAAACTCCAACTACAGACACTCCAGACTCCCACTGGATAAAAAAGTGTCTTTAATCAGACACTTTTTTATCCAGTCAGAGGTGAACTTCCTGCTGTCCTGCTGCAGAACTCCAGTCACAGACTGATGGGTGGACTCTCTCCATCAAGGCCATCAGCAGATTTCAGGGTTAAGTGTGGCAGGTTGTTCACTTCCTGAAGAATCAAAGCAGTCCTACACCATCACAACCTCCATCTCTGACTGTTGTCATTAGCCATGTGTCCATCAATGTTTTTGAAATATCACATTAGAAAAGAGTGATGAAAACCATAAAAATTAAAATAATTTTCTTAGCTTTTTTTAAAACTAATTTGAATAATTAACTGAGCTTATTGTATTATATAATAACTAGAATCAATTATATTCTATATGTGATCAAATTGAAATTATTTCTTGTAACATTTCTGTGGTGTTGAGGTTGCTGTCAACTCTGTTCATTTAAGTGCATAAATTTAATTTATTTATCAAATTAAATATATGCATTTATTAATTTATTAATTTTGGTTTTAAAAAGTACTAAAAATTGAAATCAAAGCTGGAGTATGTAACTTTTATAAAAATATGTTTTTATTTATTTGTTAACCATGTCATGTGTGTTATGAGACAGATAATCTGTGAAAAGATGGATCTCCTCCATCTTGTTCCTGAGCTGATATGGATTTCTGAAGAAATGCATTGCTCTGACCAAAAACAACCAATCACAGCCAGGAGGAGGGGCTTTTTTTCACAGATTATCTGTTTTTTATTATACTATCATAACATAATGACAGTTTTAACAAATATGTGGAAAAAAAATAAAAATAAACAGAAAACCAGGTGCCATCACTTCTTTTCTTTTCTTTTCTCTTTTTTTTTTACATGTGGCCAGCTCGGTTTGATAGCTTTATTTGATCAAATAAATGAAATCATCAATGATGATCTGAACCATTTATCCATGATAAAAAGCCAAACAGAAAAAAATCTATAAGAGAGTAAATATGTTTGGCACAGTACTGTGAACTGATGGTTACGTTTATTACCAAATTGTTCGTCTTATATTGTCCTCAAAACACACAAAATGTGTGAAGTGGCCTGGAAAACGTAGGATGTGCCAGCATTTTCATCTGGTCTATGAGCTGAGTGTGTCAAGTCAATCTAATATATTAGTGTACATTGGTTTTAGTTATGCAATATGTAAAACAGCCTAGGTGTTTTGGACTATTTCTGTGATGAGCAAAGCCTCAGACAGGAAAGAGTCACCTGTGATGCAGAGAGTTGACTGGAGGAGAAGCAGAAAAATAGGCTTTTATTTGATGCTGCATCCGTTCTATGTGAAAACTGCGCCCTGTGCTCTTTGTTGAGGTGAATGTAGAGGCAGACACAACAGATGGGCTCCATACTTCCAGAGGGTTAAATCGTTGTCAAATGTTCTAAGTGGACAGGCGGCACTGACGAGGAAATCTTTCATTGCTTCATTAAACGTTGAGACGTCTCCCAGAAGAACCCGATGGACGGAGTCTGAGTGCTGCTGCAGCGCTCAGTCTGGAGACAAAGCAGAAGTTCATTCCCTTAATCTGGATGGACCAGCATTGGCCATTCACACTATCATCCATTAAGCACTCCAACACCTGCTCTCTTTCACTCCGCCTTTCACACCCCTCCCTTCTTCTGTCCTCCTTTGTACACAAACACACTCAGAACGCAAACACACAACACATGAGACAGAGCCAGGAGTCGCTGCTAATGCCTTTCACTTTTCCTTCACACAGGTTGTTGAGCTGCAGATGGGGAGGCTCGTCTCTGTATGCTACACACACACACACACACACACACACACACACACACACAGGATAGAGAGCAAGAGGACAAGAATAGAAAAAGGAAACTCCACCTTCTCCCATAGTCATCTACTCAGCTGAACCCATCAGCTCATCAAATTCCTAATAACTCACTTATGTAATAGTTTACATTTCTTGTGTGTAGCTCAAGTAGTGATGAGACTTAAACTCTCATTGATGAGTTTGATTCATCTTCCCAACGTTCCGAAACACAACATTTTTCACATTCTTCAGATGAAGACAGGAACGTCTGGAAACTGTAAGCAGAACCAGGATTTGGCTCATCCATCCCGTAACCCGGCAGTGTGGACCTGGACTGACTCACCACTAACTCACTTTAAAGCGTTTTTATAGTTTAACGTTTGTGTTTCTACTTGACACAATTTCCTGTGGTCTAAAGAGACAGAACCCAGGTGTGTGAGTAGTCATTATCTTACCAGCAGTCAGAGTTGACCTAGTTACACTTCCAATCAGAAGTTTACATACACTAATCCTCAGGGTCGACAGCAGCGTTTCCATTGACCATGTAATTGTGGAATTTGATATTTCAAAACTGCAATAGTTTTGTGAAATAAATCATGTGACTCAGCTGGCATCAAGTCACATGCCTGGCATCAGTCGAGTCACATGATCAACAACAATGAAGAACAAGGTGACAGGAAGCAGTTAGACAGTGTTTTAATGACTGATTGTGTTATTCACATGTGATTTTAATTGCTTTTCTTATTTAATAGAAATGCCACCATTTTGAAATTGCATTTTTTTCAACAAGTTTTGCACACATATATAATGGAAACAGAGCTAGAGCAACATAAACTACCAATTTTTATCTCATTTGCAAATTATAAATAAATCACACACATTCTGGACCCGTCTTTACTCCAAAACCAGTTTCCAGTTCTGTTTGGAATCATCATCCTGCCTGAACCTTCAGTTGGTTCTCTTGTTTAAAGTTTTTCGATGTTTATTGGAGATGTAGTTGAGGAATTTGAAGATAGTTCTTCATCCTTCTTCTTCCACCTGCTTTGTTTGACACATTAGTAACACTGGCACTAAAAGGACCTTCAGTATGATGCCACCAACACTTTGTTCAAAAGCTGGTGCAATGTTCTCTGGTTTAAGACGTCCAGCTCGTCTCATCCATTCCTATTTCTTGTTTGTTATATCCAGACCATTAAATCTTTGTCTTGTCTGAATGAACTTTGACCTGCCCAAGAGCTGAAAATTTCACTAGAAAGTGAAAGAGGGACATTTTACTTCTCAGTTCATGTCGATGTTCCACACTGCAGACAATGTGTTATCTTCCATTCTATAATATCCTTGATTCTTTATAATTTCTTGGTTGTTTCCAAAAAATCCAAAACATTATTCTAATGTATGAAACATGAATCAGAGAAACACTGCATAAAACTCAGGCTTGTTCACACAGTTATTCTTTCTCAATTAAATTAAGGGTTTTTGCCAACTAATTGTTCCACTTTGAAAAAGGAACAGTTGGAATTCGTGATTAAAAGCTCAATTAGTATTATCTTGATTCTGATGATGAGTGTATGTGAGCTTTTCACTAGCACTGTAAACATATTACCATGTAGTCTTAACCAGCAAGTCTTTCATTTATCAGCTCTACATGAGTTTCTCACTGCTTCATGTGTTTGGGGGGGATACTGTCTACACACTCTGTATGACGTATTGATGAAACGACCGAACAGTAACCTGTCTGAGAGCTTGTGTTGACAAACATCAAAATGTAATGAAAGATGTTGAAATAAAGTACGGAGCAGTTAGCTGACGAGCTAACACCCCTCTACAGTTCCTCTGTTACGTGTCGGCCTCTTTCCTGTTTTGTTGCATTTTTTCTAAGGCCAGATGAACTGATGCTGCTGGTAAAACACAATAACATCTGACTTTGAAAACATTTTAGAACAACTGTATTTGGGGAGAATTCAGCCTTATTTATTTAAATAGCGACCATTCTTAGTAAATTATGTGAATAGCAGGAAGTCTGATTCATAAGCAGTTTTCTATAAAGTTCATCCCAGATTTTACTTTAAATGTACTATATGAAAAAAGGTGAACATGTTTTCACAGGCTGATGTTAAACTATAGTGAACTTTTCTTGTTTTAAGGTCAGTCAGCATTACCAAAATAATTTCTATTTTCTGCATGGACTGCACTCTGCAAAATCTCTGATGTCAGATAGTTTTGCAGCAGCACAAGGTCTCAAACTTCTCTACCGAGCTTCTGCTGCTTCAGTCAGGCATGTCAGCGGCTCCCCGGAGTGAACCTGTAGACACACTGAGGAGTGCAACAGAACTGCCCAGCTGACAATGAAGCTGGGCCGTCGATCTAAAAAACTTGTCTCACAAACCTGTGGAGTCAAAACAAACAGCTTCTGTGGTGCTGATTACAAACTCAGCAGTCAGGAAACAGAAAAGCCTCGTCTGACCGTCGGTCCCTGTTGGTGCTTCATAAATTAAATCTCCTTATTTGTGCCTGGCATCCATCAGCAGTGAGCAGCTGTAGCTCTTCATGCAGGGCCGGTCCACAGTGATATAGGGGCCTTAGGCAGAAACTGATTTAGGGGCCCCTTTTCCTCCTAAGAACATTATCATCACTAATTGTGTTTAAATATGGATTTGATGAAATCTGGGAGCACAGGCCAAGTTTAATTGATCAAGCTATAAAGCAATCACTGATAATTGGTTAATATTTGCGGTGATGCATTTATGGACAAACCGAGTTCAAATACAAAGATTAACTATGAAGATGATTCTTTGCACATATAAGTCCTAAATCCTACATTTATAATTATGTTTTTTAACTTGTCTCTGCTCAAACCAATAAAATCAGGTATTGACATTCTCAATAAACAACACTAACAATTTTAGATCTACGGTCTATGTTAAGCATTTAGAGGGGCCCCTGAAGGTCGAGGGTCCTAAGCAGCTGCTGAGTTTGGGCCAGAAAAAGAAAACTCTCAGAGAAAATGCAGTAATGAAATCTTCTGACCCGTCTGGTCCTTCCTCTGGTTCTGGGTCTGATCTCTACCAGACATGAGAAGTCAGATGATACTGCTAATAGCAGCATCTCTCTGTGTGTGTGCATGTGTGTATGTGTGTTTTTTTCACTAAAACATGTTCCATTTTTGTTCCTGGAGCCTTGCTGTTTAGATGACCTCAGTGGAAATGTTCAGGAAATGGCATCACTACCCTTTTTCATATTGATGGGAAGCAAAAGTTCATCCTCCAAGGTTGATGCTAATGTGTTTGCTCCTTATCTTTGGGCTAGCATTGTTGCTATGCTTCAAATCTACCAAAAGTCCAATGTTTATAGAGTGAGTCTCTGTGATGATCAGTAAAAGAACATCTGATCAGCAGCAGCTGGCTGCCACTTTCCTCTAAGATCCTCTAAGCTGCAGTTGTTTAAATGATTCTTTATACACAGATTTTATCTTTAATCAGCAATAAATGTATCCTAAATAAGGAATTTGCTGTGTGTCTCCTACACTTGAAGTTCGATTTATAGACGTTTAGAACCTACTGGTGACTGGAGTTTTATTGTGTCCCCTGATGAAAAATAAATAAGTACAAAAAAAAAAAAAAAAAAAAAAAAAAAAAAACCCATGGAAATATGTTTTTTT
>NW_015113186.1:334917-357135 GCF_001443285.1 Poecilia latipinna | reverse complement strand
AAAAAAAAAAAAAAAAAAAAAAAAAAAAAAAAAAAAAACTAGATATCCATGCAGATATGCTTTTTTTTTTTTTACCACGACTCTATTTAAGTTCCTCCCACAGTCCAAAAACATGTCAGGTTAATTGGCCTCTCCAAATTGCCCCTAGGTGTGAGTGTGTGTGTGCATGGTTGTCTGTCTCTGTGTTGCCCTGAGACAGACTGGCGACCTGTCCAGGGTGACCCCGCCTCTCGCCCGGAACGTTAGCTGGAGAGGCACCAGCAACCCTCCTGACCCCACTAAGGGACAAGGGTGTAAAGAAAATGGATGGATGGATGGATGGACTCTATTTAAGCATTTTACAGTGTTGCAAATTAAAAATCCCATGATGTCAGAGACTGAATTGAAAGAATTATTGTAATTTCTGTGAAACGTGGTGCAGAGCTGCTGTGAACCGACCTGCAGACTCAAGCCAATAAACGCCTTACTAAGTATCCATGTGAAGCTTTGACGTGTTTGCAAAAAAATAATGAACACAGAGCACAAGCTTTACTCTTTGTTCAATTTATTGATTTTTTGCTATTACAATAAAATATATCTAAAGAAAAATGTGGTCAATTTCTCTGTTCAGAGAAAAACATTTCAATTTAAGATGGATTCACAAGAAAAAAGGAGAACAAAGCGAGAACCAAAAACAATACCAAGAGAATCAGTTCCACAACAGTAGCGCTTAGACCTCAACATAAAGCAGATATTTTTTTGTGTCGAATGTGTCCTCATATTGTAGTAGATATTCACTTCACAACATAAATATACTGTACAGAGTGATGGCGGCTGTCTCCACTGGAAATCCAAGGTGCGTGTGTGTGTGTTTGTGTGTTTGTGTGTGTGTGTGTGTGTGTGTTCAGGCAGTCACTGAATTAAGGCAGACGGAATGATTGTCTACAATACCTTGAAATGGCAAACAAGGACTAATCTGACATGGCAACAGTAAGAAAGTTGAGCTGCACAATTATACAAACACCACCGTGTGTCTTTGTTTTCACTGACTCTGGTGACAGACGGGAGCAGAAAATATTGTCACTGTCGATTTGATTGGAGTGCTTTTAAATGTTTTTTTTTTTTTTTTTATCTTTCCTTTTTTAACACAACTTAGGAGACCAGTGTGGGACAAAACACAAGTGTTGTTGTTTAACAAAGTTCCACTTACAGAGGAGAGTTTTTGGGAAGGGAAGGTCGTGGTTGTTTGTGGCCTCACAAGTGCAGCTTCACTGTTTACTTGCTGTTTAACTTCAGTTTGCAGCTGAGACGCTGAGTTCCAGTGATGGTGCTGGAACTTAAATCCAAACTGTGCAAATTGTGCATTTAATGAGTAATGGTCACAGCGCTAAAATCTGCAGTTTTCTTTCACTTATTTCCTCGTTTTGAAAAGACTGAAGTTGTGCAAATTTTGGAGACTAACTAGCTTCCCCTCAGCTACCTGACTGCATCCTTCAAGGCAGAATAAAAATCCCAGATGAAAACTGGATCATCAAATCATTCTACAAACCATAAAACCCCTTTGTCAATCGGTAAAGTAGTGCAACAGGACAGATGGCCACACATTGCTGTGATAAACCAGTGAGCACCAGCTGATGGAAGTCAGGTTAACATGGGGATGTGTTCCTGCTAAGTCTTCTGTCATACAGGAGTCATTTTTTATTCTGTTTGTTTCGATGAGTCAATGCAAACTATTCCTCCAACCACATAGAAAAATTAATGAGAGATTGGCTTACAAAAAAAAACTTATAACATTGTCATGATGAGCTCATCATATGCCACCTGCTGACAAAAACGGGCTAAATTTGGAAGAACTAGTGACATACTGGTATAGTATACACGTCATCACAAGATTACAATACAATGTGCAATGTCTTGCAAAAACAATGGTGGCAGCAGCATCATGATGTGGATGCTTTTCTTCAGCAGGGAAAGATAAGGTGGAGTTTTTTGGAAGATGGATGGAGCTCATGAAAAACCTGCTGGAGACACAAACCATGATCAAATGAAGTTCAACTTCTCCTTCCAGCAGGAAGCCCAGCTGAGCTCACAGCCAGAGCTGCAGTGGAATGGTGAAGATTACAGGACTGCCATGTGGCTGTCATGTGACTGGGCCCAGATTTAGATCTGGACCCAGTCAAAGCCCAGATCTAAATCTACTTGAGGATCTATGAAACTACAAATGTGCTGTTCACAGATGTACAGACACTCTGTAAAAATAACAGAACATTTCAGTGTCTGTGTGTAAAATCTCATTAAAGTTTTAACATTTCTAAAGTTTGTAATGTAACAGACGCTGTACTTCTTCTGTGAAGTCATCCTTTTCTTTTTTCTTTATCTCAGAATAAGAAGTAAAGATGCTTAGGAGAGCAGTAAATGTGGGTAAGGTCAGAGGTCACCCTGAGGCATGGCTGTTTAGTCTTTTTAATTTGTTTCTTTGCTGTAAAGCAAACAGAAAGCCAGATTTAGTCAATGTTCACACAGAAGAGTCCATCTTTGCTTTGGTGTGTTGAAAACTGAGTGTATATGAAACATCATCATTTCTGAGGTTCAATTGCTTTCAGGACTCAGTTAATAAACTGTGTAAATAAGAAGTCCCCTCCCCCCCAACCCATCTGTGCTTTCAGGAAAAGCTGAAGGATGCCCCTTTACACAACCTGTCTTTACTGTTCGCATCTTTAAAACTGCTGCCTTTTTTATCTTCTGTCTCCTCATATTTGCTCATAACTTTGCCCTCTTCTTTATGTTCTTGACTTGCACATAGTTTTTATATCTGACCAAACATTACTGTTTTCTTAATTTCCTTCAAATTAGTTTTATTTTAATTAGTGTCCAGTTTTTTCCTCGTTCTGTTTCTCACTTTTTCACTTTTGTCTGCGTTTTGATGTTCAGTTCATAGGAATGTTTTACAATAAGAAAAGTTTTGGATATATAATGTTTTAAATAAATAGATGAAAACTCAACTCTACAGAACATGATGATGCTTTTACATTTAGGCTGCATGTAGAGTTGAAGATATTAAGTGCATTCCTTCCTGGTCTGACAAGACCAGTGTGTCATCTTATTTTAAAGTATGTTCAAAAATTGGACACAAGCATCACACAGTCCATCTTCAGTTGTGTTTTTTGTTTTGTTTTTTTTTTCTACTTTGGCAAATATTTAATTTACAGCTTCCAGGCCTTAAAAAGGGACAAGATTCTATAAAGCTTAAAACTGCTCACAGGAGTGAGGTGTGTGACATTTAGATTTTTGATTGTCACAATGATCAGCACCTCTCTGAAGTCCTTGATGCTTTATATCTTTTACAACAATAATTATAAAGTCTGTTTTTACTTAAATAAAATAATCTATGTTCCGTGTCGCACCCAGAACAAGCTTCTTTATAGGAGACATTGTTGCAGGCAACTGCGATTTCTGAAGGAAGGAAACAAAATGTGTTGTGAAAAGGGCCTGGAAAACTCCAGCCAGTTAGCAGAAGAGTTCCCAGCTGAACCTCAGAGGCATCAGGAAGTGGGAACTTACAAGTAACTGCAAAGCCACAAAAAGACATCAGCTCAGCTGTGGAATGTACAATAAGTTGTTTAACGTGTCATAAGCCCAATTTCAGATGTTTGTAATAAGAGTAGAAAATCCAGTTTTAAGGTCATGTTAAAGTAGCTGTGCAGGATATGAAGATGGAAACATTCAAAACCTTTAAATTCCAAACATCTGAAACATCTTTTTGTTTTCAACATTAGGAAAAGCCCTAACAAAGATGACCCAGTGTGAAACCTTTTCACCTTTTATTTTTCATTCCCACACACATCCTCACACACAGGCACACATGCATACACACACGCTGTCTCACACAGAAATGTAACACTTAGTGGTAGAACGTTGGTGTGTGTGTGCATTGTTCACACACACGCTCTCTTAGCGTGCAGCATCTCAATGAGCAGGTTGTTGCAGGTCACCTCTCCGTTCAGGTGCTTGAAGCACAGGTAGTCCTCAGCCTGTGTGCTGAGGGAGCGCAGGTCAGGCAGCTGGACCACCACCTGGCTGAACTTCTCCTGAAACTGAGGATAGGTGGACAGGATGTACTCCAGCAGAGCCCCGTTCACCTGCTCCTGCACACCCTCAACAAAGGCCTGGTTCTCCAGCAGCTTTACGTCTGTAGAGACACAGAGGACAAATGGAACTCAGTGGAAGTTCTGAGAGATGAATAGTATCATATAGTGCTGTCAATCAATTCAGAAACTGAATTTGATTAATCATACTGGAGCACTCTGATTAATCACTATGCCTAAATTTGAGAGTTGAAATATAAATATACACCCAATTTTGCTTATTACAGGAATAGTGCTTTGGACACGCCTCTCTTTTTGCTGCACTCCAACAGATTCATTTGCTACATGTAATATTAATGAGTTAAAATTTTCAGATTAATTGCCTGCATTGACGTGTTAACATTGACAACCAAAGTATTATATTAATCAAATTAATCTAAAATTGATTTGACAGTTAATTTTATATAAATAGAAACATTGGCAATTAGAATAGTTACAAGAATCTATGGGCAGAGATTAAGACATCACTTTTATTGGACTATCAGTAAGAAAAGTAAGAATTACTGTATTTACATTAAGCAGGAAGACAGATATAAATCTGTGTGCACCAAATGTCTGTGTCCCTGCTTGATAGCATTGTGGTCGATATAATTTGTGTGTATTTGTCTGACTTAAAGTCCAGTAAGATAAACCCACCTTCACCAAATCCAATTCAAATAAATATTCTGTTTAAACTGTGACATTGTTACAGTTTGGGCCAGCATGCAGACCATGCAGGTATCCTAGTAACAGTTTAAGCTTTAATCAGTTAAGCATTTTATGTCATAAAAGCATATAATTTCTCAGTGTGTGTGTGTGTGTGTGTGTGTGTGTGTGTGTGTGTGTGTGTGTGTGTGTGTGTGTGTGTGTGTGTGTGAGACAATAGCCTTGCCCTGCAGCTGAATAGCATTCAGCATCAGCTGAGCCCATCTCAGAGAATCCATTCACACAGTAATTAAATGTTTTGAATCCATGCTCTGAATCATCTTTTCAAACTGCTTAAGGGCAATTAAATTACCCCCAACAAATCTGACTCTGAGGATGAGGGAGAGCAAGAGCGTGAGCAAAGAAGCTGCTGGCAAAGACAGCAAATATTTTCTGTGTATAACGAGTGCTCTCCCTGTTCAAAAGCTCTTTGTTCCCTGTTTTGCCAGCACTGAACAGGAAACACTTCTGGGAATCTGGCGAGCCACATCTATGCTCTCTCCATCTGCACAAGCCACTACATGAATGTCAGTCTTGCTATCAAATGATAGACCCATCCATTACTCTTCTTTTGAATGCCATTAGTGGACAATGGATAAGGTTGCTTTTGTTAATATTTGCTTTTGTCAAGCTTAGAAATTTAATTAAGTGAATTTATTGTGGGGAGAGAGACCATGTTGGAAAACACTTAGCACAGATTATCTGCATTTGTGACATTTTTTCATTAGGATGTCAGTGTTGCTATTCAAATGCTGCATCTGTACGGCAATGTCGACCCAAGAACTCGACGGATTTGCATCAGGCATTTTTCTTGAATTCATCATCTCTACACAGGCCTTTTATAGTAATATGCAGAACAAGAAAATCCTCAATAAATATGAATACCACATTTCAATAATCAGGACACACATAACTAATATTATGATGTATCTCTTGCTGAACATGACCTATGCTTATTCCAGTGAAGAAAGGTGATCTAGAGGGTGACTTACTGGGGTTGAACAGAAGGAGGAACTTGAGACAGGCCATCTCCCTGCGGTCCACCTGCAGCACCCGCAGCCTCGCTGCAAGCTCCTGACCTCTCTGGACCAGACTGGAAAGAGTTGTCTCTCCTTGTGACAAAATTGAGGACATTTCAATCTGCAAGAATATGGAGAAAGGAATTTTTTTTGTTATTAGCTCATTTTCATGTTTTTGTGCACCTGAGCTTTTGTTGGGACTCATCTATAGAAAAGCCCTTACAAGCGAAATCTAAAGTAGGCTTGTCAACGAAACAAATTTGGCTGTACGATAAAATGTCCCAGTAATTATTGCAATAAACAATAATATTGTTGTTTTGAGACATTTTCATGTAATAAATTCATAATGGCATATCAATATATTAGATTTTACTCTCATAAAGTCTAATAAACTGTAATCCAGTAAAGAATATCAAGCTCTGTACATAGAAGATATTTTAAATATCCAAAATAAAACATAACAATGAAAAACTATAAACAAAACGGAAATAAAATTTACTTAGAACCAAAATAATGGATAAAATGGATTATGAAGTCTCTGTAAAGAAAACTGCCCTTCAAAAAATATTCAGTGTCAGAATGGAAATTATTATGCAAATTTTAATGTATCATGCAATTCATTGATTATGATATTTATATGGCTTTATCTAAACTGCTATTTAGAAAAACTTTAGAGGTTCATGCTGGAACCTTTTGTGTTTTTATAGTAAATCAATAATTGTTTTTCCATAACTGAAATGCATTTGTGTAGTTTTTATGTTTTGTACAGGATATGTTGCATGTAAACAATTTCAACAGTACTGAGAATTTTAGATTTTTATTTTTTTTTTTACGGAAATATTTTTAAATATACTCATGAAACATACTCAAGTTATCTTTGTATAATTTTCACTGATCAAGAAAGCATGCAATGAAAATATGATTCTAATATTTTGGTAATTTCTACTCGAGAACAGTAATTATAGTTAAATTGATTCAGTATCTGCTGTGTGTCATACAACTATGACAGTTGATGTCAATGGACCATCAAATGGAATCTGATGAATATATAGTGTGCACAGAAACAACATTCTTGACCATTACATTGTTTATTAATTCATTATAATTTGACTAGTTGTGAAGAAGAAAGAAAACTGTGGAAAAGTATGTTTCTAGCAATATAATTAACAGCTTAATTTATGGATGAATTCATATAAAGTCAATTACAGAGTCAGTAGGAAAATAGGCAAAATGTGAGAATCAGGCTGAAAACAACAGGAGAGAATCTGTAAAACAGGCCGTAGGTCAGATGTAAATGATGTACATCATACAATTTTAGATGAACTTTTATGCTTCATTGCTGTTTTTAGATATTGTTCTGAAGACTTTACATTGTGGTTGATGTGGCTGACAAATCTGAAAGCAGCTTCAGACTGAATTCTCAGACAGTTCTAATTACAGTCCTTTTGTTTAACAACTGGTGGAAGAAGAAGCTGTACAGGGTGAGTATCCCTTTAACGTCCCACCATGTCACTGGTTAAAACTTCCTTACTTCTAGTTCTGGTGTGAACTGTGTTCCTTTTTCAGGCAGAAGCAATACGCAGCTGCAGATCAGTTGTTTGGTTATTTCACACAATGTATCAATGCCAAAAATAAATAGATAAAAAATATACTTTCAACTACTTAGGGAATGCATCACTTAGTTAGATACAGCAACGCAACTTTAGCTAATAAGATCCTAAGTGCTTATTGTGAATTTTGATATCTTCAGGGTTCCATCTATACTGTAATTCCTAGTTATTTAACAGTTTTCTATGGCTGTCAGTGGAAAGACAACCGTCAGTTTGCAAGTATGATTCCAGCTTGTCCGTCAGATGACAAAGTGCACTTGGGCAAAACAAGCTTCCCACCAATACATGGTACTGGTGTGTGAATGGTTCATAATGGTAAAGTGAGTTGATTCTCTGTATAACTAGAGCAAACTGTATCATTTCTGTCCATGTAATACCTAAAACTTATTTTTTCTTGGCATCATTACAAGTTAAATCCTAAATTATTAGAAACTTTTTAAACTACTTTTTAAAACTACAAACAGAGATTTTGTGTCCCAATCTCCATTTGGAACACTAATATTCCACAGTATTATTAGCATCTGCAAAATTGTATAATTGCTGCACCTATTAGTGTATACAGAACAAACACTACAGACTAATAAGAAGAGGTATTGATCTACCTCTTTTTGTTCTGAATAAAAGAACAAATAACAAAAATTCAATAAACAAGCAAACAACAACAAAAACAACATAAAAAATGCTTAGAAACTTTTCTTTTAGTTAAATCAAGCATGTGGTATAATGCTGCTGCTGCTGCTGCTGCAGTGCAGTTGTCACTGAAGTGCTGTTAAAGCTTCGTAAGTGAGGCAGACGGTTTATGTGCTGGTGGGAAGTTGAGCGAGGGAGTGTTACCTCCTGGCCAGTCACCAGCAGGATACTGTCTTCCTTTCCATGTTGAACTTGTCTGAAAATGTGATCCAGGACCAGGAGTTCCGACCAGCAGTTGTGAAGCAGCTTCATTTGATCTCCCACCTTCAGAAAATAGAGCAGAGGGGGGGGCAAACATCATAAGAGACTGTGGCTTCATCATTTTAAGCAACTCAGTATGTCTCTCTTTTAAATCCTATTCTATAAAATCCCATAAAGAATCCTAACTTTATGGTGAAGTTATTTTCCTTTATTTTCTGTCATTACAGAAAACACTTCAACATGCGGCTGTAAAAATCTGGGAAAACTTCCACAGAGGCAGGCGATCATAAAGCAGTGAAATAGAGGTGGTACTTGTGTGTGTTGTCCCATGTTGTGTATTTACGAGCACATCTTTGACCTCTTCAAGCTGCTAACCCTAACAGTCCCACCTTGAACAGTCACATCTGTTCTGTTCTGTTTGGGGGGGATGAGTGTGTGTTCGTAGATTAACCTTACCCCACCGCAGTATTGACAGTAAAGTGAAGGACACAGCAGACAGTAATTCTGCAGCCGCAGCTGCTAATAGGCCCAGACACACATTTATCTGACACAAGCTGACAGAATTACTGTTCATCTGAATGAAACTATATATCAGTGGCAGTGAAGACGGTCCAATCTTCTGTGCTGCACTCATCTAGGCCGGTGAAGTGGTGGGGGTCTGCATGTGCGGTGATAAAAGGAAGGGGTTAAGGAAGCAAGAGGTCTTGGTGACCTCCTGTGCTTCCTCTCCAAAAGGAGTTGGAGGCAGCAGCCAAAGACATACTTGGAAAAAAACCCTCAAACATACAAGAAGCAGGGTTCAGAAGGGTTTCATTTTGTTCCCCACAGGAAATGTTGTTTTTCTGAATCTCCATGTTTGATCCATGTTAAACTGGATTCAAATACATATCAAATAGCCTACCGATCAAGTGGCATGATTTACTATTTAGACACACAATATTTTATAAAACACTTTCTCAGGAAAATATGTCTGATTTATGTCTCTTTAAGAAGCTCCTGCTCTTTCTGCCACTGCCCCCCCCAAGACCGCAGAAAAAAAAAAAAAAAAAAAAAAACTCCTCCATTTTGCTGTTTCTAGCTCTTCTTAGGAGCATTGATTTGAGAAGACGTCCCTATGATGAGTTCAGCAAATGCATGGCATTTGCTAATTGCTGCTGGCTAGGCTGGAGGAGCTAATTGTTGGCGTCATGGGGGAAGGGTACTCTGTGAGGTGGAACCTTGGAAGCTGCAGCTGCAAGGAGGATCTGTGTGGAAAAGGCAGCGCACGGTGACAACAAGCGTTAAGGCACCTCCAAACGGTTGCCACAGGAGAATCAAAGCAACACTCCAGGTGAGTTTTTGCTGAGGGAATAACATTATAATACAATGTAAAGCTAAAAGAAGCTGATATTACATGAAAATACCCTTCAAACTAATTTCTGCCTGCAAAAATAAATATGACAAATACTAATGTTTGTCAGAATGATCAGACGTTTTCATTCTTACTTTTAGAACAAGATGTTCCTTTAAGACTTTAAAATGCATTTTGTCTTAAATGTGATTCTGCAGCAGACTGCATTTTCTAAAAGAGCTTAAATGAACAGCATGCTCACATAATTCTGCAGAGAAGTGGAGGAGGTTGTGTTGATATGCTGCAGCCAGCCACATCATGGCTAAAAAGCTAGCCCTGCAGAGACAGTGAGTGGAGCTGAAGGGGTCACTGAGGTGTTCCTACCCTCTGCCCAGGAGGTGTTTCAGGGCTGCAGCAAGAACAGCACTCCAAATATCACCAAAGACTACTCACACACTCCCATCCACTTTTTTTGAAGTGCTGCCAACAGTACTGTATAATCAAAAGCAGATTCAACTCAGCGATACTCAGCTTTCAGCCTTCAACTGTTAAAATGCTCAACTGCGGTTCGGACTACAAGGCTCGACGTTATTGCTCTTGTTTGTTTCATAGGTTTTATCTGTTTGGAGTTTGGGAGGGTTCAATTATAAAATATAAATAAATTTAAAGAATCATGTTATATCTATAAAAAACACTCATAATTTGCATAAATATACACAATAGATACACAGTATAGATAATATATATATATTAAAATGAGCTAAATAATCTCCCTTTGAGTGATTTATTGTTTTTCTCTTTCTACCAAAAACTGGATGATAAATATCTGCAGTCTGATGTTTTGGTTTCAACTAGACCTTTTTTTGAAGGATATTTTTGTTTGCAGAGACTTTATAATTAATTTTATTTGTTCATCCTGTTATTTTATTTATTTATTCTGGATATTTAAAATGTCTTCCAGTTCCAATGTTAAATGATCATTATAATTTAAAGTTTATTTATCTTTGAGAATGTGGTCTTGCATTATTATGCCATTACCATTATGTTACTTGCAGAGAGTTTCAAAATAACAATATTATTTTTTACCACAATAACTTCTGGGATAATTTATCATCCAGTAAAATGTTGCTATAGTGATGGGCCCAGGTACCCATTCTCTTTTATCTCTCATCTTGTCTCTGTTGATGTTTCTGTACTGGTGAGTGCAATGCTGCAAGAGAGTTGTGATGTTTCATCATATATTGAGTTATGCAAACAAAATCTATGTGTTATAGTAAAAATGCAGTGTGTCATTAAAGGGTAAGTACATAAAGCTAAGTCCGGTAACCTGTGTAATAAACAACCAACCTTATCTCCTCAGACATCATTCTGGTGGAGCAGGTGATCCTAAGGCCAGTCAGTAAGGACAGACAAACAGCACCACTGAGGAACTGCAGCAAAAAGTAGTTTCCATTTTGCAAACTATTTAACAATGTAGGCAAGCACGAAGTAAAGCTGCAGTGAGAGCTCACATTCCCCCGTTATCATCTGCATGGAATGTAATTATCCAGCCCAGGGAAAAAAGTCATTTCAACAGGCTCTTCTTGGTAAAATAGACACAGCTTTATTCTCACAGTTTTGACCATCAACTGTGCATAAAAGCAGCCTGGCTCTCAACAGACACGCCTTACTGGGGTTTAAAAGAAGGTTCCGAGTGAGCAAAACTTTTACTCATTTTTTTAATCTACAAAACATTTCTAAATTTAAAGATAATACACAAACAAGGAAAGTGTGGCTATCACTGCAAAAAGAAAAAAAAACAAGATTATAGGTCCTAAGTGCTTAATATATCTGCAGTGAGGAATAGTATTTTATTGGAAGGTTCCAGTTCCATCAAACCTCAGATCATTAAACAACTAAATCTATCAATTTAACCTTAACTTTTTTATTTGTCACCTGTGTACAATTATAGATTCTCCTGCTCTTAGTAATATCCTTTGTTGTCCATGGCAGAACATACACAGGATCTAATCTCTTGTGTCAAAGTCACGCTGAGGGCATGAAGGTATCATTAGTATAATTATTATAATAGTATTTTATCATAAACCAGATAAAGACGACTGTGATTGATTTAGTAGCACCAGAATCTTTCTTCCAGAGATAATCACTGCAGATACACTGCAAACACAACAATGGAGCACAAATCAGGCAACAGCAGACAACTTAGGCCTTAGATTAAAGAGACTCATACTTACAAAGCAATATGTCAAAACTCAGCATCATGCTTCAGTAGCTTGGGACAGGAAATGTGAAATTACAGTACAGTAAATACACAGGAGAGTACATTTGATAAAACATTATACTGGTTTCTGATTAGCCACGGTGTTTCTTTCCCTGATTTTTAGCATGCAGGAAGATATCCCTTCAACACATTCACAACAAAGATACCTTGTGCAACAACTATCAGAAGGTGCAACAACTATCAGCCCCAACACAATGTGAACTTTGTTTCTGAGACAAGGAACACACAAAAGTTGCAACTAAACACTATAATCCCTGTGAGAGTACTGAGAAAATCACACTTCCATCAATGTTTTACTCCATTCTGGATATCTGGATTGAATAATTCATTATTTTATGTATGTATTTATTATCAGGTGAAAACTGTTGAGAAACTGAATAATGACGGTTTTACGTATGTCGCTGCCAGCATCAATAAGAGACCTAGCTGATTTGTATGGTATAGTTGCTATAGAAACTAGATGTGGTTATTCCAAAAGAGTGGAACAGAGATTAAAAAAAGAAGCAAAATTAAATAATTTTGCACACTGCTTTTCCCTCAAGAGTTCAAATCCTGTTTGCTTACATGTTCAGAAAAAAGGACACATTTAAACATTTGGCGCACATTTCCTTTCAACATCTATTATTTAAAAAAACACACAAGCAATAAATAAACTAAAATTTAAGAGTAATAATCATGTGATCTCCCTAATATTAGATGAAGAAAACAAGCAAAGCTAAATAATTAAATAGCTTCAAGTTTTAAAAAATGACTTCTTCATTCTAACCTTCTCTCAGCCTTGCGTGCGTGCGTGCGTGCGTGCGTGCGTGCGTGCGTGCGTGCGTGCGTGCGTGCGTGCGTGCGTGCGTGCGTGCGTGTGTGTGTGTGTGATGATCCTGTGTTGAATGCTTGGTGTACATGCAGCGCTGCAGTTTGCTGACAGACTGCTCACAGAATACTTTTATCGTCCATATGTGGAAAATACCCCAGATCTGTAGATGCTGACCAAAACATGATGTATCACGTGGAGACCTGTATGTACCTTTGGGCAGCTGACGTTTACTGTGTGCATATCTATATCCCCATACCATTACCTGTTTTTCTGTTTGTTGTTTCAGGTATTTTACCAATACACACTGTGACAGTATTTCAATGCATTTATTATTTTTTTTTGTTCGCTTGATTTGTTAGATGCTTGTTTTTTAAAGAGAAGCTTTGTAATCTCCACATAGGAGTAGACAGGGATGCAAGTGATCCACGTGTCCTGAATCAAACAGGGGTTCTGACAAATGACTCCAGTTTCTGACTCCAAAGTAAACAAAAAAAGCAACATTTCAAAATTAAAAAAACACACTTTAAGAATTATAATAACTGAATGGTATCGCAGTGATTTTGATTCTGCAGACAGATTAAATCTTTCAAGGTTTGTAATACAGTCTGCAGCGTGAGCAATGGTGTTCCTACATGTTGAACATGAATGCATCATTTTACATCATTAATTCAAGTGAACATGTACACATTTTCTCTCCAAGACAGGACCTGGGCAACTGCTGTGTGCGTGTTTGGGTATGTGTGCATGTGTGAGTGTGTGTGTGTGTGTATTGGTGCAGGCACACTCCAGCTGTTATGGACACACACAGCAGCTGTGTTTCCATTGGCTGTAAAATTGCACAAATTGAAATTAAAAAGTTAAATTTGCTTAATGGAAACATGGCAGTTTAGAAAAGCCTCAAGCATTCCGCTAAAAGGTTTTCGCACTAGGATAAGGTGGTTTTTCAGTTGTATCAAAATTAGTGTATTTTTCAAAACTGCAAAACACTTTGTTGGCATTACACAAGTCGTGATCAACAACCAGACGTTACTAAGTGAAGAAAAGACAAAGATGACAGGAAGTGGCTGGAAGATGATGGCACGGCATGTTATTAATGGCTTATCATGTTAACAAACTTATTCACAGGTCATTTTAATGGTGTTTCTTATTTAATGGAAACACTGCAAATGCTAAATTGTGTTTTTTCGACATTAGCAGAATATTGACAAAGCTGTGAGTACATTTGTGATGGAAACACAGCAGTTGTGTTGTTGAAGGCCCAGCTATGGAAAGATGACAGTTGGAAGGTCAATGATTATTTCTGGTGACAATAACAATAGACTGGTAAAGACACAGTCAAGCAGAGTGACTATGAACTGCTTGGAAGGTGAAACAACAATATGGGAACCTGGTGAGAATAATCAGGAGAATGGAGAGAAGCCAGATGAGGGAGTAAACTAAGGAGCTAATAGAAGATGATCAATAACAATTACAATTGCAACCCAAAGACAATCCAAACACTTGATAACCAAAACACAAAGACCCTCAGATCATGATAGCCAGTCTTTGTGTTGACTTCTCTGTCCATGTTGAACTTGACTGAAACGACTTCTCCTTCGCTTTACACCCTAACAATTTAAACTGAACTTTATTTATTTATTTATTTATTTATTTATTTATTTATTTATTTATTTATTTGAAGTTTAACTTACCTCCTCATCAGAGTCGGGTTTAATCAGAAGATCAATCTTAAAATGTTTTTGAAATGTCTGCATTTACTTGGTCTGAAGGGATTGCCCTTCAGTCTAAATCTGAGACTCATTTTGATTTTTAACAATGAACAGGAACTAACTGTCAGCTAAGTTAGTAATGGAATATATACAGATTCAAAAACATGCCCTTTACTGAAAGAACAACACTCTCAGAGCAGATAATAAGCCAAAGCTGTATTTTATATATATATATATATATATATATATATATATATATATATATATATATATATATATATATATATATATATATATATATATATATATATATATTGCATTTACTATAAAAAATCCTTCTTTATCTGTTGATACATTTTATCTGAACTCATTAAGTAGTAGTATTAGCAGATAATTGTTCAAATTCTGCACATTAAATTAAGCACCTTTTCCAATCCAATTATTAATAAAAAAAAATTTTAAAATCACCAGATCAGGTCTACACTGTATTGATGCTAAGTCGAGCAAAACAGGTTCAGCTTTTTAAATGTTGATGCTAGAAGGATTTTAATAGCTGCATTCTTTACCACAAATAATCAAGAGTTCACTACAGGAATACTGTTATTGCATTTCATGCACTATAAAGTTTATTTTCCTAATTTAAAAAAAAATGAAACAGTTGTTGTTGTTGTTGTTGTTGTTTTTTCATTGTCCTATAAAGTTCTATTTTATAAAATGAGTTTAAGTGGTTAAATGAAATATTCACAGAATGTGCCAATTTGTTTTTTTATCTAATTTATTGACTAATCGTCAGAATAATCAATATAATACTTGATTGCTAAAATAATGGTTAACTGCAGCCCTATGTTAGATTTGTGTCTCTTCTAAATGAGGATAATTCTCCTTTCTTGTCCCTGCTCTGGTGGTTTTGCCTAATCTGTCAGATATATAATCAAATCTATTAAATTGATTAGTGGTGGCTGTTGTGTAAGATAATATCTTGCTTACACACTCTTCACACAGCCATCAACATTAAAGATGAACTATTAATTTAAAGACAATCAGCTAATTCAGATTTAGCAGGAATTTGTGACTTTTGTGTTTATTTGTCCAAGGACAGCACAAAATTCACTCCTGACCGAGATCTCTAATTTTGGCACTAATGCTTGTGAAGGGCTTCTCCTGCCAGATAGTGATATTTAGAATTTCAGTGAATGTTTTACAGTGCATTTCTTTGCTAACGGTGTCAGTAGTAAATATGGATAAAAAGAACGGCATTGCTACACTCACAGCTGCATAATTGCGGCAATTTGTCTGTAATAATACAGAAGAGTTGACAGACGCAGGACAAACGTCATTAAGAGGCATAAAAAGACCTGATCAGATCAATGCTAAAGCAGCTTCTTCTGAATTGAATACTCTTATTTTTTAGATGAAGTGCAAAATATAATAATAATAATAATAATAATAATAATAATAATAATAATAATAATAATAATAATAATAATAATAATAATAATAATAATAATAATAATGGTCTTACTTACCAAAAATACATTTATGGTAAATGAAGCACATTAGTATGCATCATTATAACATTACATTATAATGGCGATTGTGGTTGCAAATTACTTTAAATCAAGTAATATGTAATCTTTGCATTTCTTGTGTTCATTAATGATTATTGTGACTCATACCAAAAAAAAATTAAAGAGTGATTATTATGACATTGAATACAACCAAATATGTACATTCAATGTCTCTGTAGGCACTACTTCTATCCCTTCATTTCTTGGTGTGCACCTTGAAAATACTGAATTTTTGATGAGCTGGGAAGCCACCTCCCCCCCTTAACCACAGAAACATTTGGTAAAGCAGGGTTAGTGGATGGGGTGTAAGGAAGAAAACAGCCTTGGGTTTTCCTCTTTTGATTACTGTCTAAGAAATAAAACTCAAATTAATGAAGACAATCCACAATCATGGAGGGAGTTTCATAAAGTAATCATTTTTCTTCCTAAATATTCCTCTTTGACCTAAACTTTACTTTTCTGTTTCTAAAATATAATCAACCAGCTCTTCAACATTTAGTTCAATGCATCTAGGAGTACACAATAATTTGTTTCAAGCAAGTATCCTGCATTGAAAGGAAAACGCAACATAACTTTGAAGTAGCAGAAAAGCAGAACGTTCCTTTAAATTTTGTTAATTTATATAGTTTCAATTCACAACAATCTCATCAACAATGCACTTTACAACTGAAACAAAAATCTAATTTACTGTATATTCAGAAGAGCATATAGATTCAATCAAATCATACAGCAAATATTCTCTGAATGTCCCTGAAATGAGACCACTTGTTGCTGAGATAGCACAGAGCTTCACCAAGTCGCATCAAGGCCTACCGGTAGTTCGACCATTTATTTAGCTGAGGACATCTGACCAGAGCAATAACTGCTGATTGTCTACACTGGAAAGACCACATCATGACTCACGCAAGGTAAACTGATAGGTGGCATATTTCAATTAGACAGTCATAAATGTAGAAACGACAGATCTGGAAAAGAAATTCAGCTGCTTTAAGGGATGTATGAGCTGTGATAAACTGTGGATGCTACTTCGCTCACCATCCTCACAAGGATGAAAATATTCCAACATTCTCCTACAACACAAGCTATTTGCTCCTCATAGTTGGTGCAATTTGCCTTTAAGGACTGAAATGGCAAACGTAATGCTGACTAGTCTGAACATGGAGCAAAAGTTTCAGTGATCAGGGTTATAGTGGACAGTGTTGTTATTTTACTGCATCCCTATGATTGGCACTAAATACTAATTATGTTTTTTGTGTGTTCACTAATTTTTTAATTTTTTTTTTTTTTTTTTTTTTTTTTTTACCAATTATCAAAATGTAATTTTATAAAGTTAGAGCACATCTTCCTCACCACAAAACCCTTCACATCACTACCAACTCTCACTCAATTTCATTTCTTTTTAGAAAAGCCAATCTAATGTGACCATGATGTTCTCAGTTTTAATGGAATTAAATTGTAATATTGAAAAAGTTAATTGAAATTTTACAAAAATTTGACGTGTCGTCTCCTGAGTAGAAATAAGTATTGATGTGTCCTTTTTAATTATGCATTGCCAAATGTTTGTTCATATTAGCTGTTGTCGGGAGGCTTTTTCAAAAGCTGTGTTGGATGTGATTTATAGTGAATGGTCCATTAGGGAAAAACTATGGATTTGAAAATCCTAAATTAAATAAAATGTACAAAACACAAAAATAATCAAACTGCATAATAGCACACTAAATTATAAAGTATTTTCCAATGTAGACACAGTACCACTGCGGTAACCACCACCACTTCTTGCCAACAAACACAAACTTGAAGAAGTCAACAGAAAAAAAATGAAAATGTCAAACTGGACCAAAGACTTTTTTGAAAACAAGTCAAATCTGCATTGTGACATCTTTGCGTATTTGTAAAGATCAACCTTATACAGTCTTCCCTGTTTTAACTGAGTGCAAGTATGTTTGTGAAATGCTGAAGACTCACCCTCAACTCCTTGAAGAAGATGCAACTCCGAGCCCATTCCACGATGGAGAAGAGGGTCTGATCCGCCATGCGGCACATCAGGCTGAAGGTGCTGGGCTTGTCAATCCGGCCCCTGCCGCTCTGCTCCTGCTGCAGGTGAGCCACAATCTTGTTCTGCACCACCAACTCGTCTGGGTCGCAGCGGAGCAGCTCCAGCACCAGGGGTGGCAGGCTGGGTGGCTGTGGAGAGGCTGAAGGGTAGACCTCTGGGTAGGGGTATCCTGTGATGGACTCAGGGGAGCTGGTGTAGTCTGGGCACTCAGCTTTAATTGCCCTGTTGGGGAATGCCGTGTACTGGTACTGGGGAGTCAGGGGCACATGGGACTGCATGGCCATGCCCAGTGATGTAGGTCCATAGAGGTTGGCCTCGTAGTCTGTAGAGGTGATCGAGCTCGGGGTGGACGGCAGAAGACTTTTAGAGATGGTGGGCAGAGCATGTAAGGGGCCAGTAAAGCTGTAGTCAGTCTGCAGAGGGGAGGCTGGTGGGGGGGCCGAGGTCTCCAGCTTGAACCCGTTGGATCGTATCAAAGCCTTTTTCTGCTGCTTCAAGGCCCTGTCTCTCTTGTACATGGGGCCAAACTTGTTCCTCCCCCCACGCATGCGATCTGCACGCACAGCTATCACACAACACACAATAGGTGAAAATGGAGTTCCAGGTAAAGCCATTTTTCTGACACACAGTTTTTGTAAAAGAAGAGCTTTTAAAGCTCAGCTAGAGCCAACAAGAACAAGCTAACTGAAAGCTCTTGTTTCAGCTACATCTAGAATTATTCTCATGGAGTAAACGACAGACAAGATGGTCTTCCTCGCTTCCCTTTTAGGGATAAGAAGAATCCCCTTAGAGTCTGTGAGCAGCTCTACTCCTTCTTCCCTGGGGAGTCTCCAGAGTTTTATCAGTAAGTAAAAGAATGTGTGTGTGTGTTTTTTTTTTTTTTGGTTTTTTTTGTTTTTTTTTTCTGCTACGGAAGCAGGTGCTTTCCTTTGGACTGCTGTCTGGGAATTAATCTCATCCAATATGTGTGTGGGTGTGTATGTGTGTGTGTGAAGGATATAACTAAAGCCACCAGGCAACAAGAAGGAAATAATTTAGGTCACAAGACCACATAGCTAAAATTAATTCAAAATAACACAAAACTGGACGATGGCACTATACCGGAGTTATTGTTGTAATTGTATTACTCTAATAATACATAGTAAGAATAGGAACATAATTTTCTTTTCTTTTTAAATGTATTATTATTATTATTATTATTATTATTATTATTATTATTATTATTATTATTATTAATTTATTTTTCTATTATTATTATTATTATTATTATTATTATTATTATTATTATTATTATTATTATTATTATTATTATTATTGAAGGCAGTAAATATGAACATACCCTCAAGGCGCATCCCGACGTTGAGGCATTTTTGGAAGCGGCAGAACGGACACCTCTTCCGCTGGGTCTTGTCTATCTTACACTCCTGGTTTTCCGCACATGTGTACCTCTTGTTGTTCTGCACCGTCCGCTTGAAGAAGCCCTGAACACAGACGGAACACGAGAATGAAAAGACGAGACGGCAGAAAAAAAAATGAAGCGCTGGGCCCGACCAGCATGTCAGCTGCGGTCAAAAAACAGCTCCACATATTAAGCGTTCCAGCCGTTTTTATTTTTATTTATTTATTTATTTATTTATTTATTTATTTATTTATTTATTTCGTTTACTTTAAAGCAAAATTGGTTAATTAATAAACAAGACGAAGTAGCAGTTTAAAGAAAATGTATTTAGGGTGTAAAGGAGACCGAGGGGGGTCATGTTTCATTATGTTAGTCGTCAGTGAATCTGAACGACCATTTAGACCCAGCTCAGTGCGGACCGGGCCGCGGCTGTAGAGCTGTCCTACCTTGCAGCTTTCGCAGGTGAGCAGACCGTAGTGGTATCCAGACACTTTGTCTCCGCACACAGGACACAGCTCTTCCAGGTCATCATCGTATGTGTATTCCATCACCTTCAAAGTCACGCCTGGATTACCGCAAGCACACAAAACTGTAGCGTTATTTTTTGCTATATTTTTTTTCCACCTAATTCAAGGATGTAGGTTGGCTTTCAATATTCGGCTTATAATTTTTAACACAAGTAAAAAAAAAAATAAAATACCATGAATCAAGACACTTAATTCATAATTTAAATTGGTTGTAATATTATTTTTTCGAACTTCATGCACACCTACTGTGCTTTTAAATGTTGCGCTATTTATTTAATTTTTAGGAAGACTAATCTATTTTCTATTACTAATAATATTTTATATAATGCAAGCAGACTGTAAACATGATCATTTCGATGGATATTTTTCGACCCTATGGATGCAGATCCTACGCAGTTATTTAATATAGCCTGCAAATTGTTCTTTGTTCTCAAACAGATTTTTAGCTATTATGACGGTTCTACAAATTTTCAAGAAACATATAGTTTATCACTGGGGCTAAATTAAGACGTTACATTTTAGAAAACATTCATTCTTTTCACGTAATTTAACATAGCGGCTCAAACAAGACATCTTTTTTCCCACAAGTTTCCGCCTGTATACGTCTCAGATTTAGCCAGGCTGTGTCTCCCGCTCGGTATCCGGGCCAGCGCAGCGGGAACAGCCGTGTGTTAACGGTACACACCAAAGACAATATGACAGATTAAAAAATAAAAATAAGTAAAAAAAAAAAAAAACAACAAAAATAGGCCAAGCTAAGCCAGCTAAGTGAAATAAATTGCAGCAGAAATGGGACTAAATAAGAGCAGCTAAGCTGGTGGACCAACAGTCGGTACCGGAGAGCACGAGCTCTACATGGCGGACAAGAGGAGCTTCAAAGAGAGATGCTGCTTGGCTTCAGTGGCACGGTTTGAGAAATTATTAAGATAAACCAGTAGACTTCCTCTCATTATTACTATCATTATTATTGCTATTATTATTATTACTATTATTGTTGTCGTTGTTATTGGTAGTAGTAGTATTAATTATAAAGTGAGGCTCAGAACTTTATATGCAATATTCTTAAGTGTTTTTTTTATTATTTAATTCTATTCTTTCTATCCAAACATAGCTATTAATATGCATTTTACTACATCCCTTCTTTACACATTACTTACTAAGTTTGTCATGTGCATTTTGATAATTAATTTACTTTTTTGATGCTATTCTAGAATAGGACAAAAGATCATTTCCGTCATTATAATTCATCATGTTACTACAATATCTATCTATCTATCTATCTATCTATCTATCTATCTATCTATCTATCTATCTATCTATCTATCTATCTATCTATCTTATTGTTTAGCTATTTTTATTTTAGAAACATTTTTCATAATTGTTTTAACAATTATATTCTACCCAGTCAGATCCTTAATTCTGAAAATTCCAATACTTTGTTAATTTCATTTTTGAATTATTTTCCACTTTGTGTGTGAAAAAAATTGCTATAATATATATAAAAAACGATATGAGCAATTTTAATTAAAGAATAGGAGTCGTTGCTCCTATATTAGCCTGTCAGGCTGGTGTATTGAGTTCTGAACTGGGACAGTAACCGAACAGGAACACACTCCATCAAGTTGATGGCAGCCGGTGTAGAACATGCAGAGCAGGATATGGTCTTACCGTGAGCCTTGTCTCCCAGCATCTGAGCTACAGACAGCCGCCAGTCACAGAAGATTGTCTAATTGAACCAAAGACTGAATGTACTGTGTGCTGCTGCAGCCTCGCATAGGCTGCTTAGGGGGAAAAAAAGACCAAGATAACTCCAGGTGGACTCTGTCTAAACCTTTGCTGCTTTTGGAGCCGGTGTGTCCAACTGTAGTCTGTATGTGCGCCGATGATCATTAACGAACACAGAGTGAAACTCCTTGGCTCTGATCGCTCTTTACTGCCCTTCCCTTATGGCCAAAGTTAAGTTCCTTTGCTGCCATTGGCTAACGCGGTGTCACGTGACGGATGCTCGCTGCCTCCTCAGAGAAAAATGCCTGGACAGGAGGAGCGGAGCGGTGCAGACGGAGGAGTCACTCTCTCCATGCACACGTTAGGCTGTTGTCAGGCAGGCTTTTAACTGAGGGAATTAGCAGTCAAATTAGATGGTACAGTGTAGTTATAATAATAATAATAATAATAATAATAATAATAATAATAATAATAATAATAATAA
>NW_015113186.1:325745-331279 GCF_001443285.1 Poecilia latipinna | reverse complement strand
TTTTGATAATGTTCCTTTAATTGTTTATTATTATTATTATTATTATTATTATTATTATTATTATTATTATTATTATTATTATTATTATTATTTGCTTTAGCAGGCCTTAAAAATCTTTATTCAACAAGACCAAAAATCTCAGTGGTCTGACTAGTTGATCCCTAAAATAGTATCTTAGTCAAATTAAGACATGACAGATATTTTACTCATAGCGCAATAATTATTTAAAGCAATTAGACTGTTTTTTTTTTTGTTTGTTTTTGTTTTTTTTTTTAATTAAGACCTCTGGTGGTTTGTTGAAGGCACGCGATCTCAATGGGGCTCCCCCTAGTGGTGAGACAAGCTGGAATCAATGAAGATTTCTGATGAGGATGTTGTTATATTGCCCATTTAAAGCTGAGTAAATATGTGAACAGATGTATTTATAAAGTGACAGGATATAACAGATGGATACGAGATGAACTGATCAGAAAAGATGTGATGAATTGATTCTGATAGCTAGGGTCAAAGGGCAATCAAGAATCTCTTGGGATGATTTCCAAAATAAGGGAGACATAGGATGATTGTAACATGGGGAGTGTTGTGACGCCATTCCACCACTTTTAGGGAACAGATAGAAGTCACGTGATTCTTTCAATATTTAGCCACCATGACATACATGGTGGATGTCAGTGCAGAAGGTTTGTGTGTTCCAATTTTAATGAGAAAAAAAAATGATTTAGAGATAAGAAAGTAATTTTTTGACCAAAGGTAAATTTCATTTGGTACTTACACCATTGGAGCTACAATCACGTGACTGTGAGCTGAAAATGTAACTTTTCAATCCTCAGATTTTCAGCTGAGGATTTAATTTTCCTCAGCTAATTTCAAAGCACAGTTAGCTACTACAGCTAATACAATTAGCTGCACTATGGCTGACAGAAGTATGGTGGGTTGTAGACCAGTAGGCCTGTCACAATAAGCAATAAATCCATTAATCGCTTGATAAATTAAAACAAGCTCAGTAATTTCCATTTGCATGATTTATCATTTTTTTCATTTCTCTCTTTCTACCAAAAACTGGATGTCAAGAGGCTTCAGCCTGGTCCACTGGTCACAACTAGCCCATTTTTTGACAATTGTGTTTACACAGATTTACATAGATTCCCTTCAGTATTCTTGTCATTCTTAACATGGCAGGCCTATTTACAAACTTGGTCTTATGTATTTAACAGCATAAAATGATTGTACTCTTCATGTATTTCATAAAGATGACATCAGTCAAAGTGATACATGCCACTGTGGATCTGTTACTTTATAACTTTAATTTAATAGAGATGGCCAAAGTTACTCCAGTAATTAAAGCTGAGGACCAAAATGTTTTCACTAATAACAGAACAGCATCATCACTTTGCCAGGTCTGTAAAGTCCTGGTAAAACTGATCCACATCCATGGCAGATGACAGCACGGACAACAAATCTTTTGTCACTGATTTAGTTTCAGATCAGATCAAATCAATATGCTTTTTTTTTTTTTTTTTTTAGTGAATATGCAAATGAGTACTGTCCCCTTGTTCATGTGTACTCTTTCTCGCATACACACATAAATTGAATGGAAGTTAAAGTTATGGCCCATCAAAAACAGTGACAGATATTGTTCTGGGTTCTATTTCTCATTTGTTGTAAAATGGAATCCACAATGTGGCCTCTGTTTTTGCTTTTTTTTTTTTTTTTTATTATTGCTACAACTCACTTCACCTTGTATTGCAACGTAGCGATCCCAGTACTGGAGTAAGTTGTAACAGAGGAGGTCTGTATCTTTGACATTAATTCAAAGTCTGTAATATACTTAAAGGGTTTTCAGTCAGTACCATTTGTAGTAAACACACATGAGTATTTTGCATAGCAGTTTGAGAAGACTATCTCCAAAACTCAAGGAGTTAGATATGCTGAAGAAAAAAGTGTTACAGTCTCGGTCTTCACTACTTTTGAAAATTATCATTACTCTTTCAGGATGTTGATCATAATCATTAAAATAAATGCTTTAAAAAACCTGTGTCAAAAGTAAATTAAAATAGGAAGGAAGGTAATTTGCTCTTAACATGCTCTTGTTTGGTTTGCTTGATCACAATATTTTTTTCAAGGTCAAGCAGTCAAAGATGAAGTCATGAGTTGTAGTAGTTTTCTGGTCAACAGCCAGAATGTTTGACAACCACTAAGCTGAATGAAAATATCTCCATTGAGATACTGAGAGTTCTCTTATAATGTTCCCGAGTATCTCCACAGCTACAGGTGTAGGGACTTGGTCCCATTCTACAAAATTAGTCTACAGTATCTATCCAAATTACTCCAAATAAGGGAACAGTGGGCCAACAGGATCGTGAATGTCAGGCCCATTGATTAACATGGGGACCACAAATATCAACCCAACATATGAGCTGTTGTAGCTCAGACTGCTGAAGAAGGTTCTGTCAGAAAGGTGTCTGGGCAGTTTACTGGGTGTGTGGACTAGCTATTCAGACCGCCCATACTGAAAGAACCAACAACATAACGAAATGGGACTGTAAGTACAAGAACCAGATCTCAGAGCAATGGAAGAAAGTGGTCTTGTCCAATTGAGCTCATTTTCCAATAAATTGCATGTTTGGTCAGATGTTTTCCTGAAAAACACATAGTTCCATAATCTTTTGTAGGAAGAAGGCAAACTGGGGAAGGTTATGATGCTTTGGGCAATATTCTGCTAGAAAACATTGGATCCCTACCATCAATGTTGAAGTTTCTTGACACATATTTAAAAAAGCTAATTAGAGACCATATACATACTCTCATGGAAACAGTATCACCTGAAAGTGGTGGCCTCTTTCAGCAGCTGTAAAGCAAAGACACTCCTGAAATAGTTTGAGGAGGGTAAGAATTTGTTGAAGTAGTTCACTTGGCCTCCAGTTTCCCCAAATCTTTCCAATCAAGCGTCTGTGGGATGAGTCTGATTCATGAAGGCTTCACCTCACAGCTGCAGAACTCAAAGGCTCTGCTGCCAACGTCTTGGTGCCAGATAAAACAGCACTCCTTCAGGGGTCGTTGGACATAGCTTGATGGGCCAGGGCTGTTGTTTCAGCAATAGAGGTACCAACACAATTCTAGGCAGGTGGTGATAATGTTATCCCTGGCCAGTGTTGTTTCTTTATAAAGGTTTAATGTAATGTATGTGGAAATGTTCAAACAAGAGTAGTCCAAACCTCATTAAGCTCAGCACATCACATAATCTGCCTATGAAGTGTTTGCTCAGCAGAGGGTCTATGGACAGAGGACAGCTCCTATTTATCACTGTGTTTCACCCCTGACCTCCCAGAGTCACAGTTTGGTCCTCGCTCAGCCTACAACTGCTCCTACAAATATTAGGGAGCACAGGGGCAGAAAGCACGGCCCTGCCCTGGGGGGTGGGTGGCGGGTGACGACTTCAGACTATCTCCTGTTTGTCTCCAGCATGATTTTGTTTTGCAAGTGTGCTGTGGCTACTGCTCAGCACAGACCTGCATCAGACAAGCGCTGTCTCTGTCTCCCAGATATATTTGTACAATAAATAAAGGGGAAGGGCTACAGCCAGGCTGCTGTTTTGACTTCATCATTTATAATTTGTGCAGTTTATTCCCTGCACCCCCCTCTACACACACCCACAGAGATTTTCTGCTGGAGTGGCAGGATCTTTGTGGATAAAAGCAGATAGTGGTGCAATCACTCTGGGTGAAAGCTACAGGAAGATGAGTTGCTGTGTTTAAAGATAACTTGAGAGATTTCAGATTGTGGGTTAGTTAATATATCATTGCTCATCAGTGACCAGTACCGCAGAGTTCCTGGAGGTTTTCTTACTGGGAGAAACATTGATAGACAAACTAATCTAGAAATAAAAATAGAACAACTGTATAAAAGAAGGATGAAGTTGGATCATTTCAAAAAGGGTTGTTTCAGTGCAGAATGCATCCCAGTATGACAGTATAGAGGCCCAGAGAAGGTGAAAACATTGGTTGGCGATATTCAGGACCAGCCCATAATTTAAGCCTACAAGGGGCCATAATTTAAGTTGGGGCCCCTTTTTCAGTGAGCAGTGAGCACCCACCACAATATCTCCTATATTTTCCAGGTTGATTTGTGTAAGCAGGGCCTTAAAGGTAAATAATTTAATTGATTGATCATCAAATTATCTGTTTCGCATCATTAACTAAAAAAAATAACATGTGATTCTTTCAATATTTAGCTCCTCAGGGTAATGTTATTTATTGAGGAACTGCAGAGCAGACAGACTTCACCACCATCACCATGGAGAAGAGATTCCCTACCTGAGCATCACCACCACCTTTCACCTGTGGTAACAGAGGGGTGATAGTGGCAATGGTTGTAGGAGTTTGTGTTGCAGTGGTGGGTTGCTGGTTTGATCTTTGTCCTACACACCTCTGTTGTGTCCTTTGGCAAGTGGCTACAATCCATTACCTTCCTATCATCAGCATGTCAATGTGTCTGTGTGGCCTTGAAAGTGCTATGCAAGTCTGATGTAATTTCATATAAGTGTACTCAAGTGTGTAAACTTATAGCAAACTTAAAAGATTATTTTCAGGATAATGCAAATCCTACTTTTTTTTAACTAAAACTGAAAAGGACACTAGAAGTTTACTTTTAGAAAACTAATAACATACATTACTTTCAGTATACTTCAAAGTGGACTTTCTAAAAGTAAAAGTAAGCTTGAAGATTTAGTAAGTAAACTTACAGTACACATAGTCTTAGGCCAATTTAGTCCTAAGAAAGCATACTTGCTAAGTTAAGTGTATATGTGGACGAATATTACTATATACTTAATGACATGTACTTGAGCTATGCTTCTTTTTCGGAAGGGTTCTCAAAACTGAAGTGGGTCAATTTAGATTTGAGTTCAAAGCTAAATTGGAGAACCTTGACAGGAGAACCAATTCAATTCAGTTCTCCTGGTAAAAACCTCTATTTTCCTCACCTCCCCCACCTTACTCTGTTTATGTCAGTTCACCAGTTTCTCCACACTGATTCCCATTTCTCCCCCTGCTTGTCCTTGTTTCTTTAAGTTATTTTATCCTGTCTGCCTCACCTGTCTGCATTGGCTCTTTATTACGACCATGAGATTGTATGATTGTGATATCTCAATGCTCCGTTTAATAAATTAATTAAATTAAATTAACTTAGTGAAAATTCTGCTATATCACATGACTTGTGTGACGAAGCACACAAACACAGGAGGCGGATGCAGGAAGTGTCTCAGTCAGATGCATACAGAGTTTTTAAATTAACGGTTTTCTTAGAGAAAATGAAAAGGATGAGATTGCTTACAAGTGTTTTTTTTATTCTGACATAATTCTGAAACTTATTACATTTACTGTAGCCTACCTGTATTACTAACTTATTTGGAAACAATGTTGCAACCTTATTTCTGTAGTCACATGCTGTTCTTAAAGTCTTCAGGAATGCCTTAAAACTTAAAAAAAAAAAAAAAAAAAAAAAAAAGGCAGGGAGCAAGACCCTTTTCAACCCCT